>NW_026736249.1:0-78000 GCF_949786415.1 Peromyscus eremicus | reverse complement strand
CTGTGCTACCATTGTCATACACAGGGCAAATAGCACTGGCATTTGTTCCCAGCATGTACAGTGTATTGGACTGAAGAGGATCTATTGTTCTTGTCAGGTTCCTAAGTAGAGTTGAACTAGATATGGCCCGTGTGTGTATGAAGCACATATCTTTTGTTCTGAGCAAGCTCACTGTTCTGGGACTATAGGAAACACAGTAGAGTAGAAGAGTGCTCTTTTCTCAAAAACAAAGTGTGTTTCTTGTAAGGCAAGCTAGCGTTTGTTTCCCAGTCCTAAATGGAGTTGATCCCATGCAGTTTCTGGTCCTAGGAACAACAGTTGTTTTGTGGTAAGAAGAGTCACTATTGCGCTCCCCTTGTCATACACAGTGCAAATAGCACTCGCGTCTGTTCCCAGCAAGTACAGTGTATTGGACTGAAGGGGATCTACTGTTCTTTTCAGTATCCTAAGCAGAATTGAACTCGATATGGCCCGTGTGTGTAGGAAACACAGTCTTTTGTTCAGAGCAAGCTCACTGTTCTGGCCCTATAGAAAACACAGTAGAGTACAAGAGTGCTCTTTTCTCAAAAGCAGAGTGTTTTTCATGTAAGGCTAGATAGCATTTTTTTCCCAGTCCTAAATGGAGTTGAATCACATGCAGTTTCTGGTCCTACTAGCAAGAGTTGTTCTGGTAAAAGGAGTCACTATTGCGCTCCCAATGCCGTACACAGTGCAAATAGCACTCGTGTCTCTTCCAAGCAAGTCCAGTGTATTGTACTGAAGAGGAGCTACTGTTCTTGTTAGTTTCCTAAGCAGAATTGAACTAGATATGGCCCATGTGTGTAGGAAGCACAGTTCTTTTGTTCTGAGCAAGCTCACTCTTTGGACCCCATAGGAAAAACAGTAGAGTAGAAGAGTGCTCTTTTCTCAAAAGCAGAGTGTGTTTCTTGTAAGGCGATCTAGCGTTTGTTTCCCAGTCCTAAACGGAGTTGAATCACATGCAGTTTCTGGTCCTACGAGCAAGAGTTGTTTTCTGGTAAGAACAGTCACTATTGCGCTCCCATTGCCATACACTGTGCAAATAGCACTGGCCTCTGTACCCCGCATGTACAGTGTATTGGACTGAAGAGGATCTACTGTTCTTGTCAGTTTCCTAAGAAGAATTGAACTAGATATGGCCCGTGTATGTAGGAAGCACAGTTCTTTTGTTCTGAGCAAGCTCACTGTTTGGACCCCATAGGACACACAGTAGAGTAGACAGTGCTCTTTTCTCAAAAGCAGAGTGTGTTTCTGGTAAGGCGAGCTAGCGTTTGTTTCCCAGTCCTACATGGAGTTGAATTACATGCAGTTTCTGGTCCTATGAGCAAGGGATGTTTTCTGCTAAGAAGAGTCACTATTGCCCTCCCATTGCCATACACAGTGCAAATAGCACTGGCGTCTGTTCCCAGCATGTACAGTGTATTGGACTGAAGAGGATCTACTGTTCTTGTCAGTTTCCTAAGCAGAATTGAACTAGATATGGACCGTGTCTGTAGGAAGCACAGTTCTTTTGTACTCAGTAAGCTCACTGTTCTGGCCCTATAGGAAACACAGTAGAGTAGAAGAGTGCTCTTTCCTCAAAAGCAGAGTGTGTTTCTTGTAAGGCAAGCTAGAGTTTGTTTCCCAGTCCTAAATGGAGTTGAATCACATGAAGTTTCCGTTCCTATGAGCAAGAGTTGTTTTCTGGTAAGGAAAGTCACTATTGCGCTCCCATTGCCATACACAGTGCAAATAGCACTCGCGTCTGTTCCCAGCAAGTACAGTGTATTGGACTGAAGAGGAGCTACTGTTCTTGTCAGTTTCCTAAGCAAATTTGAACTAGATATTGCCCGTGTGTGTAGGAAGCAAAGTTCTTTTGTTCTGAGCAAGCTGACTGTTTGGATCCCTTAGGAAACACAGTAGAGTGGAAGAGTGCTCTTTTCTCAAAAGCAGAGTGTGTTTCTTGTAAGGCGAGCTAGCGTTTGTTTCCCAATCCTCAATGGAGTTGAATCACATCCAGGTTCTGGTCCTACGAGTAAGAGTAGTTTTCTGGTAAGAAGAGTCAATATTGCGCTCCCATTGTCATACACAGGGCAAATAGCACTGGCGTCTGTTCCCAGCATGTACAGTGTATTGGACTGAAGAGGAGCTACTGTTCTAGTCAGGTCCCTAAGCAGAGTTGAACTAGATATGGCCTGTGTGTGTAGGAAACATAGTTCTTTTGTTCTCAGCAAGCTCACTGTTTGGACCCCATAACAAACACAGTAGAGTAGAAGAGTACTCTTTTCTCAAAAGCAGAGTGTGTTTCTTGTAAGGCGAGCTAGCTTTTGTTTCCCAGTAGTAAATGAAGTTGAATAACATGCAGTTTCTGTTCCTACGAGTAGAGTTGTTTTTTGGTGAGAAGAGTCACTATTGTGCTCCCATTGCCATATACAGTGCAAATAGCACTTGCGTCTGTTCCAAACAAGTACAGTGTATTGGACTGAAGAGGAGATACTGTTCTTGTCAGTATCCTGAGCAGAGTTGAACTAGATATGGCCCGTGTGTATAGGAAGCACAGTTCTTTTGTTCTGAGCAAACAAACTTTCTGACCCTATAGGAAACACAGTAGAGTAGAAGAGTGCTCTTTTCTCAAAAGCAGAGTGTGTTTCTTGTAAGGCGAGATAGCGTTTGTTTCCCACTCCTAAATGGAGTTGAATCTCATGCAGTTTCTGGTCCTACAAGCAAGAGTTGTTTTCTGGTAAGAAGAGTCACTATTGCGCTCCCTATGACATACACAGGGCAAAAAGCACTGACGTCTGTTCCGAGCATGTACAGTGTATTGGACTGAAGAGAAGCTACTGTTCTTGTCAGTTTCGTAAGCAGAATTGAACTAGATATGGCCCGTGTGTGTAAGAAGCACAGTTCTTTTGTTCTGAGCAAGCTCACTGTTCTGGCCCTATAGGAAACACAGAAGAGTGGAAGAGTGCTCTTTTCTCAAAAGCAGAGTGTGTTTCTTGTAAGGCCAGCTAGCGTTTGTTTCCCAGTCCTAAATGGAGTTGAATCACATGCAGTTTCTGGTCATACGAGCAAGAATTGTTTTCTGGTAAGGAAAGTCACTATTGCGCTCCCTTTGCCATTCACAGAACAAATAGCACTCACGTCTGTTCCCAGCAAGTACAGTGTATTGGACTGAAGAGGAGCTACTGTTCTTGTCAGTTTCCTAAGCAGAGTTGAACTAGATATGGCCCGTGTGTATAGGAAGCACAGTTCTTTTGTTCTGAGCAAGCTCACTGTTCTGGTCCTATAGATAACACAGTAGAGTGGAAGAGTGCTCTTTTCTCAAAAGCAGAGTGTGTTTCTTGTAAGTCGAGCTAGCGTTTGTTTCCCAGACCTAAATGGAGTTGAATCACATGCAGTTTCTGGTCCTACAAGCAAGAGTGGTTTTCTGGTAAGAAGAGTCACTATTGCGCTCGCATTGTCATACACAGGGCAAATAGCACTGGCGTCTTTTCCCAGCATGTACAGTGTATTGGACTGAAGAGGATCTACTGTTCTTGTCAGTTTCCTAAGCAGAGTTGAACTAGATATGGCCCGTGTGTAGGAAGCACAGTTTTTTTGTTCTGAGCAAGCTCACTGTTCTGTCCCTATAGGAAACACAGTAGAGTAGAAGAGTACTCTTTTCTCAAAAGCAGAGTGTGTTTCTTGTAAGGCGAGCTAGCGTTTATTTCCCAGTCCTAAATGGAGTTGAATCACATGAAGTTTCTGGTCCAACAAGCAAGACTTTTTTCTTGTAAGAAGAGTCACTATTGCGCTCCCATTGGCTTACACAGGGCAAATAGCACTGGCATTTGTTCCCAGCATGTACAGAGTATTGGACTGAAGAGGATCTACTGTTCTTGTCAGGTTCCTAAGCAGAGTTGAACTAGATATAGCCCGTGTGTATAGGAAGCAGAGCTCTTTTGTTCTGAGCAAGCTCACTCTGGGGACCCCATAGGAAACTCAGTGCTCTTTTCTCAAAAGCAGAGTGTGTTTCTTGTAAGGCGAGATAGCGTTTGCTTCACAGACCTAAATGGAGTTGAATCACATGCAGTTTCTGGTCTTACAAGCAAGTGTGGTTTTCTGGTAAGAAGAGTCACTATTGCCCTCGCATTGTCATACACAGGGCAAATAGCACTGGCGTCTTTTCCCAGCAGGTACAGTGTATTGGATTGAAGAGGATCTACTGTTCTTGTCAGTTTCCGATGCAGAGTTGAACTAGATATGGCCCGTGTGTGAAGGAAGCACAGTTTTTTTGTTCTGAGCAAGCTCACTGTTCTGGCCCTATAGGAAACACCATAGAGTAGAAGAGTACTCTTTTCTCAAAAGCAGAGTGTGTTTCTTGTAAGGCAAGCTAGCGTTTGTTTCCCAGTCCTAAATGGAGTTGAATCACATGCAGTTTCTGGTCCTACAAGCAAGAGTTTTTTCTGGTAAGAAGAGTCACTATTGCGCTCCCATTGTCTTACACAGGGCAAATAGCACTGGCATTTGTTCCCATCATGTACAGAGTATTGGACTGAAGAGGATCTACTGTTCTTGTCAGGTTCCTCAGCAGAGTTGAACTAGATATGGCTCGTGTGTGTAGGAAGTACATTTCTTTTGTTCTGAGCAAGCTCACTGTTCTGGCCCTGTAGGAAACACAGTAGAGTAGAAGAGTCATCTTTTCTCAAAAGCAGAGTGTTTTTCTTGTAAGGCAAGCTAGCATTTGTTTCCCAGTACTAAATGGAGTTGAATCCCATGCAGTTTCTGGTCCTACGAGCAAGAGTTGTTTTGTGGTAAGAAGAGTCACTATTGCACTCCCATTGTCATACACAGGGCAAATACCACTGGACTCTGTTCCCAGCATGTACAGTGTATTGGACTGAAGAGGATCTACTGTTCTTGTCAGTTTCCCATGCAGAGTTGAACTAGATATGGCACGTGTGTGTAGGAAGCACAGTTCTTTTGTTCTGAGCAAGCTCACTGTTCTGGCCCTATAGGAAACACAGTAGAGTAGAAGAGTGGTCTTTTCTCAAAAGCAGAGTGTGTTTCTTGTAAGACAAGCTAGCGTTTGTTTCCCAGCCCTAAATGGAGTTGAATCACATGCAGTTTTTGGTCCTACTAGCAAGATTTGTTTTCTGGTAAGGAAAGTCACTATTGCACTCCCATTGACATACACAGTGCAAATAGCACTTGCGTATGTTCCCAACAAGTACAGTGTATTGGAATGAAGAGGAGCTACTGTTCTTGTCAGTTTCCTAAGCAGAGTTGAACTAGATATGGCCCGTGTGCGTAGGAAGCACAGTTCTTTTGTTCTGAGCAAGCTCACTGTTCGGAACCCATAGGACACATAGTAGAGAAGAAGAGTGGTCTTTTTTCAAAAACAGAGTGTCTTTCTTGTAAAGCGAGCTAGCTTTTGTTTCCCAGTCCTAAATGAATTTGAATCACATGCAGTTTCTGATCCTAGGCGTAGTTATTTTTTGGTAAGAAGAGTCACTATTGCGCTCCCATTGTCATACACAGGGCAAATAGCACTGGCATTTGTTCCCAGCATGTACAGAGTATTGGACTGAGGAGGATCTACTGTTCTTGTCAGGTTCCTAAGCAGAGTTGAACTAGATATGGCCCGTGTGTGTATGAATCACATTTCTTTTGTTCTGAGCTAGCTCACTGTTCTGGCCCTATAGGAAACTCAGTAGAGTAGAAGAGTCATCTTTTCTCAAAAGCAGAGTGTGTTTCTTGTAAGGCAAGCTAGCGTTTGTTTCGCAGTCCTAAATGGAGTTGAGTCCCATGCAGTTTCTGGTCCTAGGAGCAAGAGTTCTTTTCTGGTAAAAAGAGTCACTATTGCGCTCCCAATGCCGTACACAGTGCAAATAGCACTCACGTCTGTTCCCAGCAAGTACAGTGTATTGGACTGAAGGGTATCTACTGTTCTTGTCACTTTCCTAAGCAGAGTTGAACTAGGTATGGCCCGTGTGTATAAGAAGCACAGTTCTTTTGTTCTAGGCAAGCTCACTGTTGTGACCCCATAGGAAACACAGTAGAGTAGAAGAGTGCTGTTTTCTCAAAAGCAGAGTGTGTTTCTTGTAAGGCGATCTAGCGTTTGTTTCCCAGTCCTAAGTGGAGTTGAATCACATGCAGTTACTGGTACTAAGAGCAAGACTTGTTTTCTGGTAAGAAGAGTCACTATTGTGCTCCCATTGCCAAACACAGTGCAAATAGCACTCGTATCTGTTCCCAGCAAGTACAGTGTATTGGACTGAAGAGGAGCTACTGTTCTTGTCAGTTTCCTAAGCAGAGTTGAACTAGATATGGCCCGTGTGTAGGAAGCACAGTTTTTTTGTTCTGAGCAAGCTCACTGTTCTGTCCCTATAGGAAACACAGTAGAGTAGAAGAGTACTCTTTTCTCAAAACCAGAGTGTGTTTCTTGTAAGGCGAGCTAGCGTTTATTTCCCAGTCCTAAATGGAGTTGAATCACATGAAGTTTCTGGTCCAACAAGCAAGACTTTTTTCTTGTAAGAAGAGTCACTATTGCGCTCCCATTGGCTTACACAGGGCAAATAGCACTGGCATTTGTTCCCAGCATGTACAGAGTATTGGACTGAAGAGGATCTACTGTTCTTGTCAGGTTCCTAAGCAGAGTTGAACTAGATATAGCCCGTGTGTATAGGAAGCAGAGCTCTTTTGTTCTGAGCAAGCTCACTCTGGGGACCCCATAGGAAACTCAGTGCTCTTTTCTCAAAAGCAGAGTGTGTTTCTTGTAAGGCGAGATAGCGTTTGCTTCACTGACCTAAATGGAGTTGAATCACATGCAGTTTCTGGTCTTACAAGCAAGTGTGGTTTTCTGGTAAGAAGAGTCACTATTGCCCTCGCATTGTCATACACAGGGCAAATAGCACTGGCGTCTTTTCCCAGCAGGTACAGTGTATTGGACTGAAGAGGATCTACTGTTCTTGTCAGTTTCCGATGCAGAGTTGAACTAGATATGGCCCGTGTGTGTAGGAAGCACAGTTTTTTTGTTCTGAGCAAGCTCACTGTTCTGGCCCTATAGGAAACACCATAGAGTAGAAGAGTACTCTTTTCTCAAAAGCAGAGTGTGTTTCTTGTAAGGCAAGCTAGCGTTTGTTTCCCAGTCCTAAATGGAGTTGAATCACATGCAGTTTCTGGTCCTACAAGCAAGAGTTTTTTCTGGTAAGAAGAGTCACTATTGAGCTCCCATTGTCTTACACAGGGCAAATAGCACTGGCATTTGTTCCCATCATGTACACAGTATTGGACTGAAGAGGATCTACTGTTCTTGTCAGGTTCCTCAGCAGAGTTGAACTAGATATGGCTCGTGTGTGTAGGAAGTACATTTCTTTTGTTCTGAGCAAGCTCACTGTTCTGGCCCTATAGGAAACACAGTAGAGTAGAAGAGTCATCTTTTCTCAAAAGCAGAGTGTTTTTCCTGTAAGGCAAGCTAGCATTTGTTTCCCAGTACTAAATGGAGTTGAATCCCATGCAGTTTCTGGTCCTACGAGCAAGAGTTGTTTTGTGGTAAGAAGAGTCACTATTGCACTCCCATTGTCATACACAGGGCAAATAGCACTGGACTCTGTTCCCAGCATGTACAGTGTATTGGACTGAAGAGGATCTACTGTTCTTGTCAGTTTCCCATGCAGAGTTGAACTAGATATGGCACGTGTGTGTAGGAAGCACAGTTCTTTTGTTCTGAGCAAGCTCACTGTTCTGGCCCTATAGGAAACACAGTAGAGTAGAAGAGTGGTCTTTTCTCAAAAGCAGAGTGTGTTTCTTGTAAGACAAGCTAGCGTTTGTTTCCCAGCCCTAAATGGAGTTGAATCACATGCAGTTTTTGGTCCTACTAGCAAGATTTGTTTTCTGGTAAGGAAAGTCACTATTGCACTCCCATTGACATACACAGTGCAAATAGCACTTGCGTATGTTCCCAACAAGTACAGTGTATTGGAATGAAGAGGAGCTACTGTTCTTGTCAGTTTCCTAAGCAGAGTTGAACTAGATATGGCCCGTGTGCGTAGGAAGCACAGTTCTTTTGTTCTGAGCAAGCTCACTGTTCGGAACCCATAGGACACATAGTAGAGAAGAAGAGTGGTCTTTTTTCAAAAACAGAGTGTCTTTCTTGTAAAGCGAGCTAGCTTTTGTTTCCCAGTCCTAAATGAATTTGAATCACATGCAGTTTCTGATCCTAGGCGTAGTTATTTTTTGGTAAGAAGAGTCACTATTGCGCTCCCATTGTCATACACAGGGCAAATAGCACTGGCATTTGTTCCCAGCATGTACAGAGTATTGGACTGAGGAGGATCTACTGTTCTTGTCAGGTTCCTAAGCAGAGTTGAACTAGATATGGCCCGTGTGTGTATGAATCACATTTCTTTTGTTCTGAGCTAGCTCACTGTTCTGGCCCTATAGGAAACTCAGTAGAGTAGAAGAGTCATCTTTTCTCAAAAGCAGAGTGTGTTTCTTGTAAGGCAAGCTAGCGTTTGTTTCGCAGTCCTAAATGGAGTTGAGTCCCATGCAGTTTCTGGTCCTAGGAACAAGAGTTCTTTTCTGGTAAAAAGAGTCACTATTGCGCTCCCAATGCCGTACACAGTGCAAATAGCACTCACGTCTGTTCCCAGCAAGTACAGTGTATTGGACTGAAGGGTATCTACTGTTCTTGTCACTTTCCTAAGCAGAGTTGAACTAGGTATGGCCCGTGTGTATAAGAAGCACAGTTCTTTTGTTCTAGGCAAGCTCACTGTTGTGACCCCATAGGAAACACAGTAGAGTAGAAGAGTGCTGTTTTCTCAAAAGCAGAGTGTGTTTCTTGTAAGGCGATCTAGCGTTTGTTTCCCAGTCCTAAGTGGAGTTGAATCACATGCAGTTTCTGGTACTAAGAGCAAGACTTGTTTTCTGGTAAGAAAAGTCACTATTGTGCTCCCATTGCCAAACACAGTGCAAATAGCACTCGTATCTGTTCCCAGCAAGTACAGTGTATTGGACTGAAGAGGAGCTACTGTTCTTGTCAGTTTCCTAAGCAGAGTTGAACTAGATATGGCCCGTGTGCGTAGGAAGCACAGTTCTTTTGTTCTGAGCAAGCTCACTGTTCAGAACCCATAGGACACATAGTAGAGAAGAAGAGTGCTCTTTTCTCTAAAGAAGAGTGTGTTTCTTGTAGGCGAGCTAGAGTTTGTTTCCCAGTCCTAAATGGAGTTGAATCACATGCAGTTTCTGGTCCTACCAGCAAGAGTTGTTTTCTGGTAAGAAGAGTCACTATTGCCCTCCCATTGTCATACACAGCGCAAATAGCACTGGCTTCTGTTCCCAGCATGTACAGTGTATTGGACTGAAGAGGATCTACTGTTCTTGTCAGTTTCCTAAGCAGAGTTGAACTAGATATGACCCATGTGTGTAGGAAGCAAGTTCTTTTGTACTCAGCGAGCTCACTGTTCTGGCACTATAGGAAACACAATAGAGTAGAAGAGTGCTCTTTCCTCAAAAGCAGAGTGTGTTTCTTGTAGGGTGAGCTAGCGTTTGTTTCCCAGTCCTAAATGGAGTTGAATCTCATGCAGTTTCACGTCCTACCAGCAAGAGTTGTTTTCTGGTAAGAAGAGTCACTATTGTGCTCCCATTGTCATACACAGGGCAAATAGCACTGGCGTCTGTTCCCAGCATGTACAGTGTATTGGACTGAAGAGGATGTACTGTTCTTGTCAGGTTCCTAAGCAGAGTTGAACTAGATATGGCCCGTGTGTGTAGGAAGCACAGTTCTTTTGTTCTGAGCAAGCTCACTGTTCTGTCCCTATATGAAACACAGTAGAGTAGAAGAGTGCTGTTTTCTCAAAAGCAGAGTGTGTTTCTTGTAAGGCGAGCTAGTGTTTGTTTCCATGTTCTAAATGGAGTTGAATCACATGCAGTTTTTGGTCCTACACCCAAGAGTTGTTTTCTGGTAAGGAAAGTCACTATTGCGCTCCCATTGACATACACAGTGCAAATAGCCCTCGCATCTGTTCCCAGCAAGTACAGTGTATTGGGCTGAAGAGGAGCTAATATTCTTGTCATTTTCCTAAGCAGAGTTGAATTAGATATGGCGCGAGTGTGTAGGAAGCAACGTTCTTTTGTTCTCAGCAAGCTCACAGTTCGGACCCCATAGAAATCAGAGTAGAATTGAAGAGTGTACTTTACTCAAGAAGAAGAGTGTGTTTCTTGTAAGGCGAGCTAGCGTTTGTTTCCCAGTCCTAAATGGAGTTGAATCTCATGCAGTTTCTGGTCCTACAAGCAAGAGTTGTTTTCTGGTAAGAAGAGTTACTATTGTGCTCCCATTGTCATACACAGGGCAAATAGCACTGGCTTCTTTCCCAGCATGTACAGTGTATTGCACTGAAGATGATCTACTGTTCTTGTCAGGTTCCTAAGCAGTATTGAGCTAGATATGTCCCATGTGTGTAGGAAGCACAGTTCTTTTGTACTCAGCAAGCTCACTGTTCTGGACCTATAGGAAACACAGTAAAGTAGAAGAGTGCTCTTTCCTCAAAAGCAGAGTGTGTTTCTTGTAGGGGAGCTAGCGTTTGTTTCCCAGTCCTAAATGGAGTTGAATCACATGCAGTTTCACGTCCTACAAGCAAGAGTTGTTTTCTGGTAAGGAAAGTCACTATTTGGCTCCCATTGCCAAACACAGTGCAAATAGCACTCGCGTCTGTTCCCAGCAAGTACAGTGTATTCGATTGAAGAGGAGCTACTGTTCTTGTAAGTTTCCTAAGCAGAGTTGAACTAAATATGACCCGTGTGTGTAGGAAGCACAGTTCTTTTGTTCTGAGCAAGCTCACTGTTTGGACCCCATAGGAAACACAGTAGAGTAGATGTGGGCCCTATTCTCAAAAGCAGAGTGTGTTTCTTGTAAGGCGTGCTAGCGTTTGTTTAACAATCCTAAATGGAGTTGAATCACATGCAGTTTCTGGTCCTACGGGCAAGAGTTGTTTTGTGGTAAGAAGAGTCACTATTGCGCTCCCATTGTCATACACAGGGCAAATGGCACTGGCGTCTGTTCCCAGTAAGCACAGTGTATTGGACTGAAGAGGATCTACTGTTCTTGTCAGTTTCCTAAGGAGAATTGAACTAGATATGGCCCGTGTGTGTAGGAAGCACAGTTCTTTTGTTCTGAGCAAGCTCTCTGTTCTGGCCCTATAGGAAACACAGTAGAGTAGAAAAGGGCTCTTTTCTCAAAAGCAGAGTATGTTTCTTCTAAGTCGAGCTAGCGTTTGTTTCACAGTCCTAAATGTAGTTGAATCACATGCAGTTTCTGGTCCTACGAGCAAGAATTGTTTTGTGGTAAGAAGAGTCACTATTGCGCTCCCATTGTCATACACAATGCAAATTCCACTCGCGTCTGTTCCCAGCAAGTAGTGTATTGGACTGACGAGGAGCTACTGTTCTTGTCAGTTTCCTAAGCAGAGTTGAACTAGATATGGCCCGTTTGTGTAGGAAGCACAGTTCTTTTGTTCTGAGCAAGCTCACTGTTCGAACCCCATAGGAAACACAGTAGAGTAGAAGAGTGCTCTTTTCTCAAAAGCAGAGTGTGTTTCTTGTAAGGCGAGCTATCATTTGTTTCCCAGTCCTAAATGGAGTTGAAATACACATGCAGTTTCTGGTCCTACGAGCAAGTGTTGTTTTCTGGTAAGAAGAGTCACTATTGCGCTCCCATTGTCATACACAATGCAAATAGCACTGGCGTCTGTTCCCAGCAAGTACAGTGTATTGGACTGAAGAGGATATACTGTTCTTGTCAGTTTCCTGAGCAGAATAGAACTAGATATGGCCATGTGTAGGAAGCACAGTTCTTTTGTTCTGAGCAAGCTCACTGTTCTGGCGCTATAGGAAACACAGTAGAGTAGAAGAGTGCTGTTTTCTCAAAAGCAGAGTGTGTTTCTTGTAAGGCGAGCTAGCGTTTCTTTCCAATTTCTAAATGGAGTTGAATCACATGCAGTTTTTGGTCCTACACGCAAGAGTTGCTTTCAGGTAAGGAAAGTCACTATTGTGCTCCCATTGCCAAACACAGTGCAAATAGCCCTCGCATCTGTTCCCAGCAAGTACAGTGTATTGGGCTGAAGAGGAGCAAATGTTCTTGTCATTTTCCTAAGCAGAGTTGAATTAGATATGGGGCGAGTGTGTATTAAGCACAGTTCTTTTGTTCTCATCAAGCTCACAGTTCGGACCCCATAGAAATCACAGTAGAATTGAAGAGTGTACTTTACTCAAGAAGAAGAGTGTGTTTCTTGTAAAGCGAGCTAGCGTTTGTTTCCCAGTCCTAAATGGAGTTGAATCCCATGCAGTTTCTGGTCCTACAAGCAAGAGTTGTTTTCTGGTAAGAAGAGTCACTATTGCGCTCCCATTTTCATACACAGCGCAAATAGCACTGGCTTCTGTTCCCAGCAAGTACAGTGTATTGGACTGAAGAGGAGCTACTGTTCTTGTCAGTTTCCTAAGCAGAGTTGGACTAAATATGACCCATGTGTGTAGGAAGCACAGTTCTTTTGTTCTGAGCAAGCTCACTTTTTGGATCCCATAGGAAACACAGTAGAGTAGATGTGTGCCCTATTCTCAAAAGCAGAGTGTGTTTCTTGTAAGGCGAGCTAGCGTTTGTTTCCCAGTCCTAAATGGAGTTGAATCACATGCAGTTTTTGGTCCTATGAGCAAGATTTGCTTTCTGATAAGGAAAGTCACTATTGCGCTCAGATTGCCATACACAGTGCAAATAGCACTGGCATCTGTTGCCAGCAAGTACAGAGTATTGGACTGAAGAGGAGCTACTGTTCTTTTCAGGTTCCTAAGCAGAGTTGAACTAGATATGGCCCGTGTGTGTAGGAAGCACAGTTCTTTTGTTCTCAGCAAGCTCACTGTTCTGGCCCTATAGGAAACACAGTAGAGTAGAAGAGTGCTCTTTCCTCAAAAGCAGAGTGTGTTTCTAGAAAGGCAAGCTAGTGTTTGTTTCCCAGTCCTAAATGGAGTTGAATCACATGCAGTTTCTCATCCTAAGAGCAAGAGTTGTTTTCTGGTAAGAAGAGTCAATGTTGTGCTCCCATTGCTGTTCACAGTGCAAATAGCACTCACGTCTGTTCCCAGCAAGTACAGTGTATTGGACTGAAGAGGAGGTACTCTTCTTGTCAGTTTCCTAAGAAGAGTTGAACTAGATATGGCCCGTGTGTGTAGGAAGCACAGTTCTTTTGTTCTGAGCAAGCTCACTGTTCTGGCCCTATAGGAAACACAGTAGAGTAGAAGAGTTCTCTTTTCTCAAAAGCAGAGTGTGTTTCTTGTAAGGCAAGCTAGGGTTTGTTTCCCAGTCCTAAATGGAGTTGAATCAAATGCAGTTTTTGGTCTTACGAGCAAGGGTTGTTTTCTGGTAAGAAGAGTCACTAATGCGCTCCCATTGCCATACACAGTGCAAATAGCACTCGCGTCTGTTCCCAGCAATTACAGTGTATTGGACAGAAGAGGAGCTACTGTTCTTGTCAGTTTCCTATGCAGAATTGAACTAGATATGGCCCGTGTCTAGGAAGCACATTTCTTTTGTTCTGAGCAAGCTCACTTTTCGGGCCCTATAGGAAACACAGTAGAGTAGAAGTGTGACCTTTTCTCAAAGAAGAGCGTGTTTCTTGTAAGGCGAGCTAGCGTTTGTTTCCCAGTCCTAAGTGGAGTTGAATAACATGCAGTTTCTGGTCCTATGAGCAAGAGTTGTGTTCTGGTAAGAAGAGTCACTATTGTGCTCCCATTACTGTACACAGTGCAAATAGCACTCGCGTCTGTTCCCAGCAAGTACAGTGTATTGGACTGAGGAGGATCTACTGTTCTCGTCAGTTTCCTAATCAGAGTTGAACTAGATATGGCCCGTGTGTGTAGGAAGCACAGTTCTTTTGTTCTGAGCAAGCTCACTGCTCTGGTCCTATAGGAAACACAGTAGAGTAGAAGAGTGCTCTTTTCTCAAAAGCAGAGTGTGTTTCTTGTAAGGCGAGCTTGCGTTTGTTTCCCAGTCTTAAATGGAGTTGAATCACATGCAGTTTCTGGTCCTATGAGCAAGAGTTGTTTTGTGGTATGAAGAGTCACAATTGCGCTCCCATTGTCATACACATTGCAAATAGCATTCACATCTGTTCCCAGCAAGTACAGTGTATTGGACTGAAGAGGATCTACTGTTCTTGTCAATTTCCTAAGGAGAATTGAACTAGATATGGCCGTGTGTGTAGGAAGCACATTTCTTTTGTTCTGAGCAAGCTCACTGTTCTGGTGCTAAAGGAAACACAGTAGAGTAGAAGAGTGCTCCTTCCTCAAAAGCAGAGTGTGTTACTTGTAAGGCGAGCTAGCATTTGTTTCCCAGTCCTAAATGGAGTTGAATCACATGCAGTTTTTGGTCCTTCGAGCAAGAGTTGCTTTCTGGTATGGAAAGACACTATTGAGATCCCATTGCCATACACAGTGCAAATAGCACTGGCATCTGTTGCCAAAAGTACAGTGTATTGGACTAAAGAGGAGCTACTTCTCTTGTCAGTTTCCTCAGCAGAGATGAACTAGATATGGCCCGAGTGTAGGAAGCACAGTTCGTTTGTTCTGAGCAAGTTCTCTGTTTGGACCCCATAGGAAACACAGTAGAGTAGAAGAGTGCTCTTTTGTCAAAAGCAGAGTGTGTTTCTTGTAAGGCGAGCTAGCGTTTGTTTCCCAGTCCTAAATGGAGTTGAAATACACATGCAGTTTCTGGTCCTACGAGCGAGAGTTGTTTTCTGGTAAGAAGAGTCCATTTTGCGCTCTGTTTGCCATACACAGTGCAAATAGCACTCGCTTCTGTTCCCAGCAAGTACAGTGTATTGGACTGAAGAGAGGCTACTGTTCTTGTCAGTTTCGTAAGCAGAATTGAACTAGATATGGCCCGTGTGTGTAGGAAGCACAGTTCTTTTGTTCTGAGCAAGCTCACTGTTCTGGCCCTATAGGAAACACAGTAGAGTAGAAGAGTGCTGTTTTCTCAAAAGCAGAGTGTGTTTCTTGTAAGTCGAGCTAGCATTTGTTTCCACGTCCTAAATGGAGTCGAATCACATGCAGTTTCTGGTCCTACACGAAAGAGTTGTGTTCTGGTAAGGAAAGTCACTATTGCGCTCCCATTGCCATACACAGTGCAAATAGCACTAGCATCTGTTCCCAGCAAGTACAGTGTATTGGACTGAAGAGGAGCTACTGTTCATGTCATTTTCCTAAGCAGAGTTGAATTAGATATGGTGTGAGTGTGTAGGAAGCACAGTTCTTTTGTTCTCAGCAAGCTCACTGTTCGGACCCCATAGAAAACACAGTAGAGTAGAAGAGTGCTCTTTACTCAAAAAGAAGACTGTGTTTCTTGTAAGGCGAGCTAGTGTTTGTTTCCCAGTCCTAAATGGAGTTGAATCACATGCAGTTTTTGGTCCTACGAGCAAGAGTTGTTTTTTGGTAAGGAAAGTCACTATTGCGCTCAATTTCTATACACAGTGCAAATAGCACTCGCGTCTGTTCGAAACAAGCACAGTGTATTGGACTGAAGAGGAGCTACTGTTCTCGTCAGTTTCCAAAGCAAAGTTGAACTAGATATGGCCCGTGTGTGTAGGAAGCACAGTTCTTTTGTTCTGAGCAAGCTCACTGTTCTGGCCGTATAGGAAACACAGTAGAGTAGAAGAGTGCTCTTTTCTCAAAAGCAGAGTGTGTTTCCTGTAAGGCAAGCTAGGGTTTGTTTCCCAGTCCTAAATGGAGTTGAATCAAATGAAGTTTTTGGTCTTACGAGCAAGAGTTGTTTTCTGGTAAGAAGAGTCACTAATGTGCTCCCATTGCCATACACAGTGCAAATAGCACTCGCGTCTGTTTCCAGCAATTACAGTGTATTGGACTGAAGAGGATCTACTTTTCTAGTCAGTTTCCTAAGCAGAGTTGATCTAGATATGGCCCGTGTGTGTAGGAAGCACAGTTCTTTTGTTCTCAGCAAGCTCACTGTTCGGACCCTATAGAAAACACAGTAGAGTAGAAGAGTGCTCTTTTCTCAAAAGCAGAGTGTGTTTCTTGTAAGGCGATCTAGCATTTGTTTCCCAGTCCTAAATGGAGTTGAATCACATGCAGTTTCTGGCCCTACGAGCAAGAGTTGTTTTCTGGTAAGAAGAGTCACTATTGCGCTCCCATTGTCATACACAGTGCAAATAGCACTGGCGTCTGTTACCAGCATGTACAGTGTATTGGACTGAAGAGGATCTACTGTTCTTGTCAGGTTCCTAAGCAGAGTTGAACTAGATATGGCCGGTGTGTGTAGGAAGCACAGTTCTTTTGTTCTCAGCAAGCTCACTGTTCGGACCCCATAGGAAACACAGTAGAGTAGATGTGTGCCCTATTCTCAAAAGCAGAGCGTGTTTCTTGTAAGGCGAGCTAGCGTGTGTTTTCCAGTCCTAAGTGGATTGAATCAAATGCAGTTTCTGGTCCTAAGAGCAAGAGTTGTTTCCTGGTAAGAAGATTCACTATTGTGCACTTATTGCCGTACACAGTGCAAATAGCACTCGCGTCTGTTCCCCCCAAGTACAGTTTATTGGACTGAAGAGGAGCTACTGTTCTTGTGAGTTTCCTTAGCAGAGTTGAACTAGATATGGCCCGTGTGTGTAGGAAGCACAGTTCTTTTGTTCTCAGCAAGCTCACTGTTCGGACCCCATTGGAAACACAGTAGAGTAGAAGAGTGCTCTTTTCTCAAAAGCAGAGTGTGTTTCTTGTAAGGCAAGCTAGGGTTTGTTTCCCAGTCCTAAATGGAGTGGAATCAAATGCAGTTTTTGGTCTTACGAGCAAGAGTTGTTTTCTGGTAAGAAGAGTCACTATTGCGCTCCCATTGCCATACGCAGTGCAAATAGCACTAGCGTCTGTTCCCAGCAAGAACAGTGTATTGGACTGAAGAGAAGCTACTGTTCTTGTCAGTTTCCTATGCAGAATTGAACTAGATATGGCCTGTGTCTAGGAAGCACAGTTCTTTTGTTCTGAGCAAGCTCACTGTTCTGGCCCTACAGGAAACACAGTAGAGTAGAAGAGTGCTCTTTTCTCAAAAGCAGAGTGTGTTTCTTGTAAGGCGAGCTAGCGTTTGTTTCCCAGTCCTAAATAGAGTTGAATCACATGCAGTTTCTGGTCCTACGAGCAAGAGTTGTTTTTAGTAAGAAGAGTCACTATTGTGCTTCCTTTGTCATTCACAGTGCAAATACCACTGGCGTCTGTTCCCAGCAAGTACAGTGTATTGGACTGAAGAGGATCTACTGTTCTTGTCAGTTTCCTAAGCAGAGTTGAACTAGATATGGCCCGTGTGTGTAGGAAGCACAGTTCTTTTGTTCTAAGCAAGCTCACTGTTCGGACCCTATAGGAAACACAGTAGAGTAGAAGTGTGACCTTTTCTCAAAGCAGAGCGTGTTTCTTGTAAGGCGAGCTAGCGTTTGTTTCCCAGTCCTAAGTGGAGTTGAATAACATGCAGTTTCTGGTCCTAAGAGCAAGAGTTTTTTTCTGGTAAGAAGAGTCACTACTGCGCTCCGTTTGCCATACACAGTGCAAATAGCACTCGCGTCTGTTCCCAGCAAGTAGAGTGTATTGGACTGAAGAGAGGATACTGTTCTTGTCATTTTCCTAAGGAGAATTGAACTAGATATGGCCCGTGTGTGTGGGAAGCACAGTTCTTTTGTTCTGAGCAAGGTCACTGTTTTAGCCCTATAGGAAACACAGTAGAGTAGAAGAGTGCGCTTTTCTCAAAAGCAGAGTGTGTTTCTTGTAAGGCGAGCTAGCGTTTGTTTCCCAGTCCTAAATGGAGTTGAAATACACATGCAGTTTCTGGTCCTACGAGCAAGACTTGTTTTCTGGTAAGAAGAGTCACTATTGCGCTCCCTTAGCCATACATAGTGCAAATAGCCCTCGCTTCTCTTCCCAGAAAGTACAGTGTATTGGACTGAAGAGGAGCTACTGTTCTTGTCAGTTTCCTAACCAGAATTGAAATAGATATGGCCCGTGTGTGTAGAAAGCACAGTTCTTTTGTTCTCAGCAAGCTCACTGTTCGGACCCCATAGAAAACATAGTAGAGTAGAAGAGTGCTCTTTTCTCAAAAGCAGAGTGTGTTTCTTGTAAGGCGAGCTAGCGTATGTTTTCCAGTCCTAAATAGAGTTGAATCACATGCATTTACTGGTCTTATGAGCAAGAGTTTTTTCTGGTAAGAAGAGTCACTATTGCGCTCCCATTGTCATACATATGGCAAATAGCACTGGCGTCTGTTCCCAACAACTGCAGTGTATTGGACTGAAGAGGAGCTACTTCTCTCGTCAGTTTCCTCAGCAGAGTTGAACTAGATATGGCCCGGGTGTAGGAAGCACAGTTCTTTTGTTCTGAGCAAGTTCTCTGTTTGGACACCATAGGAAACACAGTAGAGTAGATGAGTGTTCTTTTCTCAAAAGCAGAGTGTGTTTCTTGTAAGGCGAGCTAGCGTTTGTTTCCCAGTCCTAAATGGAGTTGAAATACACATGCAGTTTCTGGTCTTACGAGCGAGACTTGTTTTCTGGTAAGAAGAGTCCATTTTGCGCTCCCTTTGCCATACACAGTGCAAATATCACTGGCGTCTGTTCCCAGCAAGTACAGTGTATTGGACTGAAGAGAGGCTACTGTTCTTGTCAGTTTCGTAAGCAGAATTGAACTAGATAAGGCCCGTGTGAGTAGGAAGCACAGTTCTTTTGTTCTGAGCAAGCTCACTGTTCTGGCCCTATAGGAAACACAGTAGAGTAGAGGAGTGCTCTTTTCTCATAAGCAGAGTGTGTTTCTTGTAAGGATAGCTAGCGTTTGTTTCCCAGTCCTAAATGGGGTTGAAATACACATGCAGTTTCTGGCCCTACGAGCAAGAGTTGTTTTCTGGTAAGAAAAGTCACTATTGTGCTCCCTTTGCCATACACAGTGCAAATAGCCCTCGCGTCTGTTCCCAGCAAGTACAGTGTATTGGACTGAAGAGGAGCTACTGTTCTTGTCAGTTTCCTAAGCAGAGTTGATCTAGATATGGCCCGTGTGTGTAGGAAGCACAGTTCTTTTGTTCTCAGCAAGCTCACTGTTTGGACCCTATAGAAAACACAGTAGAGTAGAAGAGTGCTCTTTTCTTAAAAGCAGAGTGTGTTTCTTGTAAGGTGAGCTAGCGTTTGTTTCCCAGTCCTAAATGGAGTTGAATCACATGCAGTTTCTGGTCCTACTAGCAAGAGTTGTTTTCTGGTAAAAAGAGTCACTATTGTGCTCCCATTGTCATACACAGGGCAAATAGCACTGGCGTCTGTTACCAGCATGTACAGTGTATTGGACTGAAGAGGATCTACTGTTCTTGTCAGGTTCCTAAGCAGAGTTGAACTAGATATGGCCCGTGTGTGTAGGAAGCACAGTTCTTTTGTTCTCAGCAAGCTCACTGTTCGGACCCCATAGGAAACACTGTAGAGTAGATGTGTGCCCTATTCTCAAAAGCAGAGCATGTTTCTTGTAAGGCGAGCTAGCGTTTGTTTCCCAGTCCTAAGTGGAGTTGAATAACATGCAGTTTCTGGTCCTAAGAGCAAGAGTTTTTTTCTGGTAAGAAGAGTCACTATTGCGCTCCGTTTGCCATACACAGTGCAAATAGCACTCGCGTCTGCTTTCAGCAAGTAGAGTGTATTGGACTGAAGAGAGGATACTGTTCTTGTCATTTTCCTAAGGAGAATTGAACTAGATATGGCCCGTGTGTGTGGGAAGCACAGTTCTTTTGTTCTGAGTAAGGTCACTGTTCTAGCCCTATAGGAAACACAGTAGAGTAAAAGAGTGCCCTTTTCTCAAAAGCAGAGTGTGTTTCTTGTAAGGCGAGCTAGCGTTTGTTTCCCAGTCCTAAATGGAGTTGAAATACACATGCAGTTTCTGGTCCTACCAGCAAGACTTGTTTTCTGGTAAGAAGAGTCACTATTGCGCTCCCTTTGCCATACATAGTGCAAATAGCCCTCGCTTCTCTTCCCAGCAAGTACAGTGTATTGGACTGAAGAGGAGCTACTGTTCTTGTCAGTTTCTTAACCAGAATTGAAATAGATATGGCCCGTGTGTGTAGAAAGCACAGTTCTTTTGTTCTCAGCAAGCTCACTGTTCGGACCCCATAGAAAACACAGTAGAGTAGAAGAGTGCTCTTTTCTCAAAAGCAGAGTGTGTTTCTTGTAAGGCGAGCTAGCGTTTGTTTTCCAGTCCCTAAATAGAGTTGAATCACATGCATTTACTGGTCTTACGAGCAAGAGGTTTTTCTGGTAAGAAGAGTCACTATTGCGCTCCCATTGTCATACATATGGCAAATAGCACTGGCGTCTGTTCCCAACAACTGCAGTGTATTGGACTGAAGAGGAGCTACTTCTCTTGTCAGTTTCCTAAGCAGAGTTGAAGTAGATATGGCCCGGGTATAGGAAGCACAGTTCTTTTGTTCTTAGCAAGCTCTCTGTTCAGACACCATAGGAAACACAATAGAGTAGAAGAGTGCTCTTTTCTCAAAAGCAGAGTGTGTTTCTTGTAAGGCAAGCTAGCGTTTGTTTCCCAGTCCTAAATGGAGTTGAATCACATGCAGTTTCTGGTCCTATGAGCAAGAGTTGTTTTCTGGTAAGAAGAGTCACTATTGTGCTCCCATTGCTGTACACAGTGCAAATAGCACTCGCGTCTGTTCCCAGCAAGTACAGTGTATTGGAATGAAGAGGAGCTATGTTCTTGTCAGTTTCCTAAGCAGAGTTGAACTAGATATGGCCCGTGTGTGTAGGAAGCACAGTTCTTTTGTTCTGAGCAAGCTCAATGTTCTGGCACTATAGGAAACACAGTAGAGTATAAGAGTGCTCTTTTCTCAAAAGCAGAGTGTGTTTCTTGTAAGGCGAGCTAGCGTTTATTTCCCAGTCCTAAATGGAGTTGAATCCCATGCAGTTTCTGGTCCTACGAGCAAGAGTTGTTTTCTGGTAAGAAGAGTCACTATTGCGCTCCCATATTCATACACAGTGCAAATAGCACTGGCGTCTGTTCCCAGCAAGTACAGTGTATTGGACGGAAGAGGATCTACTGTTCTTGTCAGGTTCCTAAGCAGAGTTGTTTTCTGGTAAGAAGAGTCACTATTGCGCTCCCATTGCCATATACAGTGCAAATTACACTGGCATCTGTTGCCAGCAAGTACAGTGTATTGGACTGAAGAGGAGCTACTTCTCTTGTCAGTTTCCTCAGCAGAGTTGAACTAGGTATGGCCCGGGTGTAGGAAGCACAGTTCTTTTGTTCTGAGCAAGCTCACTGTTCGAACCCCAGAGGAAACACAGTAGAGTAGATGAGTGCTCTTTTCTCAAAAGCAGAGTGTGTTTCTTATAAGGCAAGCTAGCGTTTGTTTCCCAGTCCTAAATGGGGTTGAAATACACATGCAGTTTCTGGCCCTACGAGCAAGAGTTGTTTTCTGGTAAGAAAAGTCACTATTGTGCTCCCTTTGCCATACACAGTGCAAATAGCCCTCGCGTCTGTTCCCAGCAAGTACAGTGTATTGGACTGAAGAGGATCTACTGTTCTTGTCAGGTTCCTAAGCTGAATTGAACTAGATATGTCTGTGTGTGTAGGAAGCAGACTTCTTTTGTTCTGTGCAAGCTCACTGTGCTGGCCCTATACGAAACACAGTAGAGTAGAAGAGTGCTCTTTTCTCAAAAACAGAGTGTGTTTCTTGTAAGGTGAGCTAGCATTTATTTCCCAGTTCTAAATGGAGTTGAATCACATGAAGTTTTTGGTCCTATGAGCAAGAGTTGTTTTCTGGTAAGGAATGACACTATTGTGCTCTCATTGTCATACACAGTGCAAATTGCACTCGCGTCTGTTCTCAGCATGTAGAGTGTATTGGACTGAAGAAGAGCTACTTTTCTTCTCAGTTTCCTAAGCAGAGTTGAACTAGATATGGCCCGTGTATGTAGGAAGTACAGTTCTTTTGTTCTGAGCAAGCTCACTGTTCTGGCCCTATAGGAAACACAGTAGAGTAGAAGAGTGCCCTTTTCTCAAAAGCAGAGTGTGTTTCTTGTAAGGCGAACTAGCGTTTGTTTCCCAGTCCTAAATAGAGTTGAACTACACATGCAGTTTCTGGTCCTACGAGCAAGACTTGTTTTCTGGTAAGAAGAGTCACTATTGCGCTCCCTTTGCCACACATAGTGCAAATAGCCCTCGCTTCTCTTCCGAGCAAGTACAGTGTATTGGACTGAAGAGGAGCTACTGTTCTTCTCAGTTTCCTAACCAGAATTGAAATAGATATGGCCCGTGTGTGTAGAAAGCACAGTTCTTTTGTTCTCAGCAAGCTCACTGTTCGGACCCCATAGAAAACACAGTAGAGTAGAAGAGTGCTCTTTTCTCAAAAGCAGAGTGTGTTTCTTGTAAGGCGAGCTAGCGTTTGTTTTCCAGTCCTAAATAGAGTTGAATCACATGCATTTTCTGGTCTTACGAGCAAGAGTTTTTTCTGGTAAGAAGAGTCACTATTGCGCTCCCATTGTCATACATATGGCAAATAGCACTGGCGTCTGTTCCCAACAACTGCAGTGTATTGGACTGAAGAGGAGCTACTTCTCTTGTCAGTTTCCTAAGCAGAGTTGAAGTAGATATGGCCCGGATATAGGAAGCACAGTTCTTTTGTTCTTAGCAAGCTCTCTGTTCAGACACCATAGGAAACACAATAGACTAGAAGAGTGCTCTTTTCTCAAAAGCAGAGTGTGTTTCTTGTAAGGCGAGCTAGCGTTTATTTCCCAGTCCTAAATGGAGTTGAATCCCATGCAGTTTCTGGTCCTATGAGCAAGAGTTGTTTTCTGGTAAGAAGAGTCACTATTGCGCTCCCATATTCATACACAGTGCAAATAGCACTGGCGTCTGTTCCCAGCAAGTACAGTGTATTGGACTGAAGAGGATCTACTGTTCTTGTCAGGTTCCTAAGCAGAGTTGTTTTCTGGTAAGAAGAGTCACTATTGCGCTCCCATTGCCATACACAGTGCAAATAGCACTGGCATCTGTTGCCAGCAAGTACAGTGTAATGGACTGAAGAGGAGTTACTTCTCTTGTCAGTTTCCTCAGCAGAGTTGAACTAGATATGGCCCCGGGTGTAGGAAGCACAGTTCTTTTGTTCTGAGCAAGTTCTCTGTTTGGACACCATAGGAAACACAGTAGAGTAGAAGAGTGTTCTTTTCTCAAAAGCAGAGTGTGTTTCTTGTAAGGCGAGCTAGCGTTTGTTTCCTAGTCCTAAATGGAGTTGAAATACACATGCAGTTTCTGGTCTTAGGAGCGAGACTTGTTTTCTGGTAAGAAGAGTCCATTTTGCGCTCCCTTTGCCATACACAGTGCAAATAGCACTCGCGTCTGTTCCCAGCAAGTACAGTGTATTGGACTGAAGAGAGGCTACTGTTCTTGTCAGTTTTGTAAGCAGAATTGAACTAGATATGGACCGTGTGTGTAGGAAGCACAGTTCTTTTGTTCTGAGCAAGCTCACTGTTCGGACCATATAGAAAACACAGTAGAGTAGAAGAGTGCTCTTTTCTTAAAAGCAGAGTATGTTTCTTGTAAGGCTAGCTAGCGTTTGTTTCCCAGTCCTAAATGGAGTTGAATCAAATGCAGTTTTTTGTCCTACGAGCAAGACTTGTTTTCTGGTAAGAAGAGTCACTATTGCGCTCCCATTGCCATACACAGGGCAAATAGCACTGGCGTCGGTTCCTGGCGAGTACAGTGTATTGGTCTGAAGAGGAGCTACTGTTCTTGTCAGTTTCCTAAGCAGAGTTGAACTAGATATGGCCCGTGTGTGTAGGAACCACAGTTCTTTTGTTCTGAGCAAGCTCACTGTTCGGACCATATAGAAAACACAGTAGAGTAGAAGAGTGCTCTTTTCTTAAAAGCAGAGTATGTTTCTTGTAAGGTGAGCTAGCGTTTGTTTCCCAGTCCTAAATGGAGTTGAATCACATGCAGTTTCTGGTCCTACTAGCAAGAGTTGTTTTCTGGTAAAAAGAGTCACTATTGCGCTCCCATTGTCATACACAGGGCAAATAGCACTGGCGTCTGTTACCAGCATGTACAATGTATTGGACTGAAGAGGATCTACTGTTCTTGTCAGGTTCCTAAGCAGAGTTGAACTAGATATGGCCCCTGTGTGTAGGAAGCACAGTTCTTTTGTTCTCAGCAAGCTCACTGTTCGGACCCCATAGGAAACACAGTAGAGTAGATGTGTGCCCTATTCTCAAAAGCAGAGCATGTTTCTTGTAAGGCGAGCTAGCGTTTGTTTCCCAGTCCTAAGTGGATTGAATCAAATGCAGTTTCTCTTCCTACGAGCAAGAGTTGTTTTCAGGTAAGAAGAGTCACTATTGTGCTCCGATTGTCATACACAGGGCAAATAGCACTGGTGTCTGTTACCAGCATGTGCAGTGTATTTGACTGAAGAGGGTATACTGTTCTTGTCAGTTTCCTAAGCTGAATTGAACTAGATATGTCTGTGTGTGTAGGAAGCAGACTTCTTTTGTTCTGTGCAAGCTCACTGTGCTGGCCCTATACGAAACACAGTAGAGTAGAAGAGTGCTCTTTTCTCAAAAGCAGAGTGTGTTTCTTGTAAGGTGAGCTAGCATTTATTTCCCAGTTTTAAATGGAGTTGAATCACATGAAGTTTTTGGTCCTATGAGCAAGAGTTGTTTTCTGGTAAGGAATGTCACTATTGTGCTCTCATTGCCATACACAGTGCAAATTGCACTCGCGTCTGTTCTCAGCATGTACAGTGTATTGGACTGAAGAAGAGCTACTTTTCTTCTCAGTTTCCTAAGCAGAGTTGAACTAGATATGGCCCGTGTATGTAGGAAGTACAGTTCTTTTGTTCTGAGCAAGCTCACTGTTCTGGCCCTATAGGAAACACAGTAGAGTAGAAGAGTGCTCTTTTCTCTAAAGCAGAGTGTCTTTCTTGTAAGGCGAGCTAGCGTTTTTTTCCCAGTCCTATATGGAGTTGAATCACATGCAGTTTCTGGTACTAAGAGCAAGAGTTGTTTTCTGGTAAGAAGAGTCACTATTGCGCTCCCATTGTCATACACAGGGCAAATAGCACTGGCGTCTGTTCCTAGCGAGTACAGTGTATTGGACTGAAGAGGAGCTACTGTTCTTGTCAGTTTCCTATGCAGAATTGAACTAGATATGGCCCGTGTCTAGGAAGCACAGTTCTTTTGTTCTGAGCAAGCTCACTGTTCTGGCCCTACAGGAAACACAGTAGAGTAGAAGAGTGCTCTTTTCTCAAAAGCAGAGTGTGTTTCTTGTAAGGCGACTAGCGTTTGTTTCCCAGTCCTAAATAGAGATGAATCACATGCAGTTTCTGGTCCTACTAGCAAGAGTTGTTTTTGGTAAGAAGAGTCACTATTGTGCTCCCTTTGTCATTCACAGTGCAAATACCACTGGCGTCTGTTCCCAGCAAGTACAGTGTATTGGACTGAAGAGGATCTACTCTTCTTGTCAGTTTCCTAAGCAGAGTTGAACTAGATATGGCCCGTGTGTGTGGGAAGCACAGTTCTTTTGTTCTGAGCAAGCTCACTTTTCGGACCCTATAGGAAACACAGTAGAGTAGAAGTGTGACCTTTTCTCAAAGCAGAGCTTGTTTCTTGTAAGGCGAGCTAGCGTTTGTTTCCCAGTCATATGTGGAGTTGAATAACATGCAGTTTCTGGTCCTAAGAGCAAGAGTTGTTTTCTGGTAAGAAGAGTCACTATTGCGCTCCCTTTGCCATTCATAGTGCAAATAGCCCTCGCTTCTCTTCCCAGCAAGTACAGTGTATTGGACTGAAGAGGAGCTACTGTTCTTGTCAGTTTCCTAACCAGAATTGAAATAGATATGGCCCGTGTGTGTAGAAAGCACAGTTCTTTTGTTCTCAGCAAGCTCACTGTTCGAACCCCATAGAAAACACAGTAGAGTAGAAGAGTGCTCTTTTCTCAAAAGCAGAGTGTGTTTCTTGTAAGGCGAGCTAGCGTTTGTTTTCCAGTCCTAAATAGAGTTGAATCACATGCATTTTCTGGTCTTACGAGCAAGAGTTTTTTCTGGTAAGAAGAGTCACTATTGCGCTCCCATTGACATACATATGGCAAATAGCTCTGGCGTCTGTTCCCAACAACTGCAGTGTATTGGACTGAAGAGGAGCTACTTCTCTTGTCAGTTTCCTAAGCAGAGTTGAAGTAGATATGGCCCGGATATAGGAAGCAGAGTTCTTTTGTTCTTAGCAAGCTCTCTGTTCAGACACCATAGGAAACACAATAGAGTAGAAGAGTGCTCTTTTCTCAAAAGCAGAGTGTGTTTCTTGTAAGGCAAGCTAGCGTTTTTTTCCCAGTCCTAAATGGAGTTGAATCACATGCAGTTACTGGTCCTATGAGCAAGAGTTGTTTCCTGGTAAGAAGAGTCACTATTGTGCTCCCATTGCTGTACACAGTGCAAATAGCACTCGCGTCTGTACCCAGCAAGTACAGTGTATTGGACTGAAGAGGAGCTATGTTCTTGTCAGTTTCCTAAGCAGAGTTGAACTAGATATGGCCCGTGTGTGTAGCAAGCACAGTTCTTTTGTTCTGAGCAGCTCAATGTTCTGGCACTATAGGAAACACAGTAGAGTATAAGAGTGCTCTTTTCTCAAAAGCAGAGTGTGTTTCTTGTAAGGCGATCTAGCGTTTATTTCCCAGTCCTAAATGGAGTTGAATCCCATGCAGTTTCTGGTCCTACGAGCAAGAGTTGTTTTCTGGTAAGAAGAGTCACTATTGCGCTCCCATATTCATACACAGTGCAAATAGCACTGGCGTCTGTTCCCAGCAAGTACAGTGTATTGGACTGAAGAGGATCTACTGTTCTTGTCAGTTTCCTAAGGAGAATTGAACTAGATATGGCCCGTGTGTGTAGGAAGCACAGTTCTTTTGTTCTGAGCAAGCTCACTGTTCTGGCACTATAGGAAACACAGTAGAGTAGAAAAGTGCTCTTTTCTCAAAAGCAGAGTGTGTTTCTTGTAAGTCGAGCTAGCATTTGTTTCTCAGTCCTAAATGGAGTTGAATCACATGCAGTTTTGGTCCTTCGAGCAAGAGTTGTTTTCGGGTAAGAAGAGTAACTATTGCGTTCCCATTGCCATACACAGTACAAATAGCACTCGCGTTTGTTTAACGCAAGTACAGTGTATTGGTCTGAAGAGGAGCTACTGTTCTTGTCAGTTTCCTAAGCAGAGTTGAACTAGATATGGCCCGTGTGTGTAGTAAGCACAGTCCCTTTGTTCTGAGCAAGCTCACTGTTTGAACCTCATAGGAAACACAGTAGAGTAGAAGAGTGCTTTTTTCTCAAAAGCAGAGTGTGTTTCTTGTAAGGCGAGTTAGCATTTGTTTCCCAGTCCTAAATGGAGTTGAAATACACATGCAGTTTCTGGTCTTACGAGCAAGAGTTGTTTTCTGGTAAGAAGAGTCACTATTGCGCTTCCTTTGCCATACACAATGCAAATAGCACTCGCGTCTGTTCCCAACAAGTATAGTGTATTGGACTGAAGAGGAGCTACTGTTCTTGTCAGTTTCCTAAGCAGAATTGAACTAGATATGGCCCATGTGTGTAGGAAGCACAGTTCTTTGGTTCTGAGAAAGCTCACTGCTCTGGCCCTATAGGAAACACAGTAGTGTAAAAGAGTGCTCTTTTCTCAAAAGCAGAGTGTGTTTCTTGTAAGGCGAGCTAGCGTTTATTTCCCAGTCCTAAATGGAGTTGAATCACATGCAGTTTCTGGTCCTACGAGCAAGAGTTGTTTTCTGGTAAGAAGAGTCACTATTGCGCTCCGATTGTCATACACAGGGCAAATAGCACTGGTGTCTGTTACCAGCATGTGCAGTGTATTTGACTGAAGAGGGTATACTGTTCTTGTCAGTTTCCTAATCTGAATTGAACTAGATATGTCTGTGTGTGTAGGAAGCAGACTTCTTTTGTTCTGTGCAAGCTCACTGTGCTGGCCCTATACGAAACACAGTGGAGTAGAAGAGTGCTCTTTTCTCAAAAGCAGAGTGTGTTTCTTGTAAGGCGAGCTAGCGTTTGTTTCCCAGTCCTAAATAGAGTTGAATCACATGCAGTTTCTGGTCCTACGAGCAAGAGTTGTTTTTGGTAAGAAGAGTCACTATTGTGCTCCCTTTGTCATTCACAGTGCAAACACCACTGGCGTCTGTTCCCAGCAAGTACAGTGTATTGGACTGAAGAGGAGCTACTGTTCTTGTCAGTTTCCTAAGCAGAGTTGAACTAGATATGGCCCGTGTGTGTAGGAAGCACAGTTCTTTTGTTCTAAGCAAGCTCACTGTTCGGACACTATAGGAAACACAGTAGAGTAGAAGTGTGACCTTTTCTCAAAGCAGAGCGTGTTTCTTGTAAGGCGAGCTAGCGTTTGTTTCCCAGTCCTAAGTGGAGTTGAATAACATGCAGTTTCTGGTCCTAAGAGCAAGAGTTGTTTTCTGGTAAGAAGAGTCACTATTGCGCTCCGTTTGCCATACACAGTGCAAATAGCACTCGCGTCTGTTCCCAGCAAGTAGAGTGTATTGGACTGAAGAGAGGATACTGTTCTTGTCATTTTCCTAAGGAGAATTGAACTAGATATGGCCCGTGTGTGTTGGAAGCACAGTTCTTTTGTTCTGAGCAAGGTCACTGTTCTAGCCCTATAGGAAACACAGTAGAGTAGAAGAGTGCCCTTTTCTCAAAAGCAGAGTGTGTTTCTTGTAAGGCGAGCTAGCGTTTGTTTCCCAGTCCTAAATGGAGTTGAAATACACATGCAGTTTCTGGTCCTACCAGCAAGACTTGTTTTCGTGTAAGAAGAGTCACTATTGCGCTCCCTTTGCCATACATAGTGCAAATAGCCCTCGCTTCTCTTCCCAGCAAGTTCAGTGTATTGGACTGAAGAGGAGCTACTGTTCTTGTCAGTTTCCTAACCAGAATTAAACTAGATATGGCCCGTGTGTGTAGAAAGCACAGTTCTTTTGTTGTCAGCAAGCTCACTGTTCGGACCCCATAGAAAACACAGTAGAGTAGAAGAGTGCTCTTTTCTCAAAAGCA
The DNA here is from genome assembly GCF_949786415.1 of Peromyscus eremicus. NCBI lineage: Eukaryota > Metazoa > Chordata > Mammalia > Rodentia > Cricetidae > Peromyscus > Peromyscus eremicus. Next base: position 48,935 of record NW_026736249.1, on the reverse strand, counting down.
GAGTGTGTTTCTTGTAAGGTGAGCTAGCGTTTGTTTTCCAGTCCTAAATAGAGTTGAATCACATGCATTTACTGGTCTTACGAGCAAGAGCTTTTTCTGGTAAGAAGAGTCACTATTGCGCTCCCATTGTCATACATATGGCAAATAGCACTGGCGTCTGTTCCCAACAACTGCAGTGTATTGGACTGAAGAGGAGCTACTTCTCTTGTCAGTTTCCTAAGCAGAGTTGAAGTAGATATGGCCCGGATATAGGAAGCACAGTTCTTTTGTTCTTAGCAAGCTCTCTGTTCAGACACCATAGGAAACACAATAGAGTAGAAGAGTGCTCTTTTCTCAAAAGCAGAGTGTGTTTCTTGTAAGGCGAGCTAGCGTTTGTTTCCCAGTCCTAAACGGAGTTGAATCACATGCAGTTTCTGGTCCTACAAGCAAGAGTTGTTTTCTGGTAAGAAGAGTCCCTATTGCGCTCCCATTGCCATACACAGTGCAAATAGCACTGGCGTCTGTACCCAGCATGTACAGCGTATTGGACTGAAGAGGATCTACTGTTCCTTTCAGTTTCCTAAGCAGAGTTGAACTAGATATGGCCCGTGTGTGTAGCAAGCACAGTTCTTTTGTTCTGAGCAGCTCAATGTTCTGGCACTATAGGAAACACAGTAGAGTATAAGAGTGCTCTTTTCTCAAAAGCAGAGTGTGTTTCTTGTAAGGCGATCTAGCGTTTATTTCCCAGTCCTAAATGGAGTTGAATCCCATGCAGTTTCTGGTCCTACGAGCAAGAGTTGTTTTCTGGTAAGAAGAGTCACTATTGCGCTCCCATATTCATACACAGTGCAAATAGCACTGGCGTCTGTTCCCAGCAAGTACAGTGTATTGGACTGAAGAGGATCTACTGTTCTTGTCAGTTTCCTAAGGAGAATTGAACTAGATATGGCCCGTGTGTGTAGGAAGCACAGTTCTTTTGTTCTGAGCAAGCTCACTGTTCTGGCCCTATAGGAAACACAGTAGAGTAGAAAAGTGCTCTTTTCTCAAAAGCAGAGTGTGTTTCTTGTAAGTCGAGCTAGCATTTGTTTCTCAGTCCTAAATGGAGTTGAATCACATGCAGTTTTGGTCCTTCGAGCAAGAGTTGTTTTCGGGTAAGAAGAGTAACTATTGCGTTCCCATTGCCATACACAGTACAAATAGCACTCGCGTTTGTTTAACGCAAGTACAGTGTATTGGTCTGAAGAGGAGCTACTGTTCTTGTCAGTTTCCTAAGCAGAGTTGAACTAGATATGGCCCGTGTGTGTAGTAAGCACAGTCCCTTTGTTCTGAGCAAGCTCACTGTTTGAACCTCATAGGAAACACAGTAGAGTAGAAGAGTGCTTTTTTCTCAAAAGCAGAGTGTGTTTCTTGTAAGGCGAGTTAGCATTTGTTTCCCAGTCCTAAATGGAGTTGAAATACACATGCAGTTTCTGGTCTTACGAGCAAGAGTTGTTTTCTGGTAAGAAGAGTCACTATTGCGCTTCCTTTGCCATACACAATGCAAATAGCACTCGCGTCTGTTCCCAACAAGTATAGTGTATTGGACTGAAGAGGAGCTACTGTTCTTGTCAGTTTCCTAAGCAGAATTGAACTAGATATGGCCCATGTGTGTAGGAAGCACAGTTCTTTGGTTCTGAGAAAGCTCACTGCTCTGGCCCTATAGGAAACACAGTAGTGTAAAAGAGTGCTCTTTTCTCAAAAGCAGAGTGTGTTTCTTGTAAGGCGAGCTAGCGTTTATTTCCCAGTCCTAAATGGAGTTGAATCACATGCAGTTTCTGGTCCTACGAGCAAGAGTTGTTTTCTGGTAAGAAGAGTCACTATTGCGCTCCGATTGTCATACACAGGGCAAATAGCACTGGTGTCTGTTACCAGCATGTGCAGTGTATTTGACTGAAGAGGGTATACTGTTCTTGTCAGTTTCCTAATCTGAATTGAACTAGATATGTCTGTGTGTGTAGGAAGCAGACTTCTTTTGTTCTGTGCAAGCTCACTGTGCTGGCCCTATACGAAACACAGTGGAGTAGAAGAGTGCTCTTTTCTCAAAAGCAGAGTGTGTTTCTTGTAAGGCGAGCTAGCGTTTGTTTCCCAGTCCTAAATAGAGTTGAATCACATGCAGTTTCTGGTCCTACGAGCAAGAGTTGTTTTTGGTAAGAAGAGTCACTATTGTGCTCCCTTTGTCATTCACAGTGCAAACACCACTGGCGTCTGTTCCCAGCAAGTACAGTGTATTGGACTGAAGAGGAGCTACTGTTCTTGTCAGTTTCCTAAGCAGAGTTGAACTAGATATGGCCCGTGTGTGTAGGAAGCACAGTTCTTTTGTTCTAAGCAAGCTCACTGTTCGGACACTATAGGAAACACAGTAGAGTAGAAGTGTGACCTTTTCTCAAAGCAGAGCGTGTTTCTTGTAAGGCGAGCTAGCGTTTGTTTCCCAGTCCTAAGTGGAGTTGAATAACATGCAGTTTCTGGTCCTAAGAGCAAGAGTTGTTTTCTGGTAAGAAGAGTCACTATTGCGCTCCGTTTGCCATACACAGTGCAAATAGCACTCGCGTCTGTTCCCAGCAAGTAGAGTGTATTGGACTGAAGAGAGGATACTGTTCTTGTCATTTTCCTAAGGAGAATTGAACTAGATATGGCCCGTGTGTGTTGGAAGCACAGTTCTTTTGTTCTGAGCAAGGTCACTGTTCTAGCCCTATAGGAAACACAGTAGAGTAGAAGAGTGCCCTTTTCTCAAAAGCAGAGTGTGTTTCTTGTAAGGCGAGCTAGCGTTTGTTTCCCAGTCCTAAATGGAGTTGAAATACACATGCAGTTTCTGGTCCTACCAGCAAGACTTGTTTTCGTGTAAGAAGAGTCACTATTGCGCTCCCTTTGCCATACATAGTGCAAATAGCCCTCGCTTCTCTTCCCAGCAAGTTCAGTGTATTGGACTGAAGAGGAGCTACTATCTTGTCAGTTTCCTAACCAGAATTAAACTAGATATGGCCCGTGTGTGTAGAAAGCACAGTTCTTTTGTTGTCAGCAAGCTCACTGTTCGGACCCCATAGAAAACACAGTAGAGTAGAAGAGTGCTCTTTTCTCAAAAGCAGAGTGTGTTTCTTGTAAGGTGAGCTAGCGTTTGTTTTCCAGTCCTAAATAGAGTTGAATCACATGCATTTACTGGTCTTACGAGCAAGAGGTTTTTCTGGTAAGAAGAGTCACTATTGCGCTCCCATTGTCATACATATGGCAAATAGCACTGGCGTCTGTTCCCAACAACTGCAGTGTATTGGACTGAAGAGGAGCTACTTCTCTTGTCAGTTTCCTAAGCAGAGTTGAAGTAGATATGGCCCGGATATAGGAAGCACAGTTCTTTTGTTCTTAGCAAGCTCTCTGTTCAGACACCATAGGAAACACAATAGAGTAGAAGAGTGCTCTTTTCTCAAAAGCAGAGTGTGTTTCTTGTAAGGCGAGCTAGCGTTTGTTTCCCAGTCCTAAACGGAGTTGAATCACATGCAGTTTCTGGTCCTACAAGCAAGAGTTGTTTTCTGGTAAGAAGAGTCCCTATTGCGCTCCCATTGCCATACACAGTGCAAATAGCACTGGCGTCTGTACCCAGCATGTACAGCGTATTGGACTGAAGAGGATCTACTGTTCCTTTCAGTTTCCTAAGCAGAGTTGAACTAGATATGGCCCGTGTGTGTAGCAAGCACAGTTCTTTTGTTCTGAGCAGCTCAATGTTCTGGCTCTATAGGAAACACAGTAGAGTATAAGAGTGCTCTTTTCTCAAAAGCAGAGTGTGTTTCTTGTAAGGCGAGCTAGCGTTTATTTCCCAGTCCTAAATGGAGTTGAATCCCATGCAGTTTCTGGTCCTACGAGCAAGAGTTGTTTTCTGGTAAGAAGAGTCACTATTGCGCTCCCATATTCATACACAGTGCAAATAGCACTGGCGTCTGTTCCCAGCAAGTACAGTGTATTGGACTGAAGAGGATCTACTGTTCTTGTCAGTTTCCTAAGGAGAATTGAACTAGATATGGCCCGTGTGTGTAGGAAGCACAGTTCTTTTGTTCTGAGCAAGCTCACTGTTCTGGCCCTATAGGAAACACAGTAGAGTAGAAAAGTGCTCTTTTCTCAAAAGCAGAGTGTGTTTCTTGTAAGTCGAGCTAGCATTTGTTTCTCAGTCCTAAATGGAGTTGAATCACATGCAGTTTTGGTCCTTCGAGCAAGAGTTGTTTTCGGGTAAGAAGAGTAACTATTGCGTTCCCATTGCCATACACAGTACAAATAGCACTCGCGTTTGTTTAACGCAAGTACAGTGTATTGGTCTGAAGAGGAGCTACTGTTCTTGTCAGTTTCCTAAGCAGAGTTGAACTAGATATGGCCCGTGTGTGTAGTAAGCACAGTCCCTTTGTTCTGAGCAAGCTCACTGTTTGAACCTCATAGGAAACACAGTAGAGTAGAAGAGTGCTTTTTTCTCAAAAGCAGAGTGTGTTTCTTGTAAGGCGAGTTAGCATTTGTTTCCCAGTCCTAAATGGAGTTGAAATACACATGCAGTTTCTGGTCTTACGAGCAAGAGTTGTTTTCTGGTAAGAAGAGTCACTATTGCGCTTCCTTTGCCATACACAATGCAAATAGCACTCGCGTCTGTTCCCAACAAGTATAGTGTATTGGACTGAAGAGGAGCTACTGTTCTTGTCAGTTTCCTAAGCAGAATTGAACTAGATATGGCCCATGTGTGTAGGAAGCACAGTTCTTTGGTTCTGAGAAAGCTCACTGCTCTGGCCCTATAGGAAACACAGTAGTGTAAAAGAGTGCTCTTTTCTCAAAAGCAGAGTGTGTTTCTTGTAAGGCGAGCTAGCGTTTATTTCCCAGTCCTAAATGGAGTTGAATCCCATGCAGTTTCTGGTCCTACAAGCAAGAGTTGTTCTCTGGTAAGAAGAGTCACTATTGCGCTCCCATATTCCTACACAGTGCAAATAGCACTGGCGTCTGTTCCCAGCAAGTACAGTGTATTGGACGGAAGAGGATCTACTGTTCTTGTCAGGTTCCTAAGCAGAGTTGTTTTCTGGTAAGAAGAGTCACTATTGCGCTCCCATTGCCTTACACAGTGCAAATATCACTGGCATCTGTTGCCAGCAAGTACAGTGTATTGGACTGAAGAGGAGCTACTTCTCTTGTCAGTTTCCTCAGCAGAGTTGAACTAGATATGGCCCGGGTGTAGGAAGCACAGTTCTTTTGTTCTGAGCAAGTTCTCTGTTTGGACACCATAGGAAACACAGTAGAGTAGATGAGTGTTCTTTTCTCAAAAGCAGAGTGTGTTTCTTGTAAGGTGAGCTAGCGTTTGTTTCCCAGTCCTAAATGGAGTTGAAATACACATGCAGTTTCTGGTCTTACGAGCGAGACTTGTTTTCTGGTAAGAAGAGTCCATTTTGCGCTCCCTTTGCCATACACAGTGCAAATAGCACTCGCGTCTGTTCCCAGCAAGTACAGTGTATTGGACTGAAGAGAGGCTACTGTTCTTGTCAGTTTCGTAAGCAGAATTGAACTAGATAAGGCCCGTGTGAGTAGGAAGCACAGTTCTTTTGTTCTGAGCAAGCTCACTGTTCTGGCCCTATAGGAAACACAGTAGAGTAGAGGAGTGCTCTTTTCTCATAAGCAGAGTGTGTTTATTGTAAGGCTAGCTAGCGTTTGTTTCCCAGTCCTAAATGGAGGTGAATCAAATGCAGTTTTTGGTCCTATGAGCAAGAGTTGTTTTCTGGTAAGAAGAGTCACTATTGCGCTCCCATTGCCATACACAGGGCAAAGCACTGGCGTCTGTTCCTAGCGAGTACAGTGTATTGGACTGAAGAGGAGCTACTGTTCTTGTCAGTTTCCTAAGCAAAGTGGAACTAGATATGGCCCGTGTGTGTAGGAAGCACAGTTCTTTTGTTCTGAGCAAGCTCACTGTTCGAACCCCAGAGGAAACACAGTAGAGTAGAAGAGTGCTCTTTTCTCAAAAGCAGAGTGTGTTTCTTATAAGGCAAGCTAGTGTTTGTTTCCCAGTCCTAAATGGGGTTGAAATACACATGCAATTTCTGGCCCTACGAGCAAGAGTTTTTTCTGGTAAGAAAAGTCACTATTGTGCTCCCTTTGCCATACACAGTGCAAATAGCCCTCGCGTCTGTTCCCAGCAAGTACAGTGTATTGGACTGAAGGGGAGCTACTGTTCTTGTCAGTTTCCTAAGCAGAGTTGATCTAGATATGGCCCGTGTGTGTAGGAAGTACAGTTCTTTTGTTCTCAGCAAGCTCACTGTTTGGACCCTATAGAAAACACAGTAGAGTAGAAGAGTGCTCTTTTCTTAAAAGCAGAGTGTGTTTCTTGTAAGGTGAGCTAGCGTTTGTTTCCCAGTCCTAAATGGAGTTGAATCACGTGCAGTTTCTGTTCCTACTAGCAAGAGTTGTTTTCTGGTAAGAAGAGTCACTATTGCGCTCCGATTGTCATTCACAGGGCAAATAGCACTGGTGTCTGTTACCAGCATGTGCAGTGTATTTGACTGAAGAGGGTATACTGTTCTTGTCAGTTTCCTAAGCTGAATTGAACTAGATATGTCTGTGTGTGTAGGAAGCAGACTACTTTTGTTCTGTGCAAGCTCACTGTTCTAGCCCTATAGGAAACACAGTAGAGTAGAAGAGTGCCCTTTTCTCAAAAGCAGAGTGTGTTTCTTGTAAGGCGAGCTAGCGTTTGTTTCCCAGTCCTAAATGGGGTTGAAATACACATGAAGTTTCTGGTCCTACAAGGAAGACGTGTTTTCTGGTAAGAAGAGTCACTATTGCGCTCCCTTTGCCATACATAGTGCAAATAGCCCTCGCTTCTCTTCCCAGCAAGTACAGTGTATTGGACTGAAGAGGAGCTACTGTTCTTGTCAGTTTCCTAACCAGAATTGAAATAGATATGGCCCGTGTGTGTAGAAAGCACAGTTCTTTTGTTCTCAGCAAGCTCACTGTTCGGACCCCATAGAAAACACAGTAGAGTAGAAGAGTGCTCTTTTCTCAAAAGCAGAGTGTGTTTCTTGTAAGGCGAGCTAGCGTTTGTTTTCCAGTCCTAAATAGAGTTGAATCACATGCATTTACTGGTCTTACGAGCAAGAGTTTTTTCTGGTAAGAAGAGTCACTATTGCGCTCCCATTGTCATACATATGGCAAATAGCACTGACGTCTGTTCCCAACAACTGCAGTGTATTGGACTGAAGAGGAGCTACTTCTCTTGTCAGTTTCCTAAGCAGAGTTGAAGTAGATATGGCCCGGATATAGGAAGCACAGTTCTTTTGTTCTTAGCAAGCTCTCTGTTCAGACACCATAGGAAACACAATAGAGTAGAAGAGTGCTCTTTTCTCAAAAGCAGAGTGTGTTTCTTGTAAGGCTAGCTAGCGTTTGTTTCCCAGTCCTAAATGGAGGTGAATCAAATGCAGTTTTTGGTCCTACGAGCAAGAGTTGTTTTCTGGTAAGAAGAGTCACTATTGCGCTCCCATTGCCATACACAGGGCAAATAGCACTGGCGTCTGTTCCTAGCGAGTACAGTGTATTGGACTGAAGAGGAGCTACTGTTCTTGTCAGTTTCCTAAGCAGAGTTGAACTAGATATAGCCCGTGTGTGTAGGAAGCACAGTTCTTTTGTTCTGAGCAAGCTCACTGTTCGAACCCCAGAGGAAACACAGTAGAGTAGAAGAGTGCTCTTTTCTCAAAAGCAGAGTGTGTTTCTTATAAGGCAAGCTAGCGTTTGTTTCCCAGTCCTAAATGGGGTTGAAATACACATGCAGTTTCTGGCCCTACGAGCAAGAGTTGTTTTCTGGTAAGAAAAGTCACTATTGTGCTCCCTTTGCCATACACAGTGCAAATAGCCCTCGCATCTGTTCCCAGCAAGTACAGTGTATTGGACTGAAGAGGAGCTACTGTTCTTGTCAGTTTCCTAAGCAGAGTTGATCTAGATATGGCCCGTGTGTGTAGGAAGCACAGTTCATTTGTTCTCAGCAAGCTCACTGTTCGGACCCTATAGAAAACACAGTAGAGTAGAAGAGTGCTCTTTTCTTAAAAGCAGAGTGTGTTTCTTGTAAGGTAGCTAGCGTTTGTTTCCCGTCCTAAATGGAGTTGAATCACATGCAGTTTCTGGTCCTACTAGCAAGAGTTGTTTTCTGGTAAAAAGAGTCACTATTGCGATCCCATTGTCATACACAGGGCAAATAGCACTGGCGTCTGTTACCAGCATGTACAGTGTATTGGACTGAAGAGGATCTACTGTTCTTGTCAGGTTCCTAAGCAGAGTTGAACTAGATATGGCCCGTGTGTGTAGGAAGCACAGTTCTTTTGTTCTCAGCAAGCTCACTGTTCGGACCCCATAGGAAACACATTAGAGTAGATGTGTGTCCTATTCTCAAAAGCAGAGCATGTTTCTTGTAAGGCGAGCTAGCGTTTGTTTCCCAGTCCTAAGTGGATTGAATCAATTGCAGTTTCTGGTCCTACGAGCAAGAGTTGTTTTCTGGTAAGAAGAGTCACTATTGCGCTCCGATTGTCATACACAGGGCAAATAGCACTGGTGTCTGTTACCAGCATGTGCAGTGTATTTGACTGAAGAGGGTATACTGTTCTTGTCAGTTTCCTAAGCTGAATTGAACTAGATATGTCTGTGTGTGTAGGAAGCAGACTTCTTTTGTTCTGTGCAAGCTCACTGTGCTGGCCCTATACGAAACACAGTAGAGTAGAAGAGTGCTCTTTTCTCAAAAGCAGAGCATGTTTCTTGTAAGGCGAGCTAGCGTTTGTTTCCCAGTCCTAAGAGGATTGAATCAAATGCAGTTTCTGGTCCTAAGAGCAAGAGTTGTTTCCTGGTAAGAAGATTAACTATTGTGCACTTATTGCCGTACACAGTGCAAATAGCACTCGCGTCTCTTCCCCCCAAGTACAGTGTATTGGACTGAAGAGGAGCTACTGTTCTTGTGAGTTTCCTAAGAAGAATTGAACTAGATATGGCCCGTGTGTGTAGGAAGCACAGTTCTTTTGTTCTCAGCAAGCTCACTGTTCGGACCCCATTGGAAACACAGTAGAGTAGAAGAGTGCTCTTTTCTCAAAAGCAGAGTGTGTTTCTTGTAAGGCAATCTAGGGTTTGTTTCCCAGTCCTAAATGGAGTGGAATCAAATGCAGTTTTTGGTCTTACGAGCAAGAGTTGTTTTCTGGTAAGAATAGTCACTATTGCGCTCCCATTGCCATATGCAGTGCAAATAGCACTAGCGTCTGTTCCCAGCAAGAACAGTGTATTGGACTGAAGAGGAGCTACTGTTCTTGTCAGTTTCCTATGCAGAATTGAACTAGATATGGCCCGTGTCTAGGAAGCACAGTTCTTTTGTTCTGAGCAAGCTCACTGTTCTGGCCCTACAGGAAACACAGTAGAGTAGAAGAGTGCTCTTTTCTCAAAAGCAGAGTGTGTTTCTTGTAAGGCGAGCTAGCGTTTGTTTCCCAGTCCTAAATAGAGTTGAATCACATGCAGTTTCTGGTCCTACGAGCAAGAGTTGTTTTCTGGTAAGAAGAGTCACTATTGCGCTCAGATTTTCATACACAGGGCAAATAGCACTGGTGTCTGTTACCAGCATGTGCAGTATATTTGACTGAAGAGGGTATACTGTTCTTGTCAGTTTCCTAAGCTGAATTGAACTAGATATGTCTGTGTGCGTAGGAAGCAGACTTCTTTTGTTCTGTGCAAGCTCACTGTGCTGGCCCTATACGAAACACAGTAGAGTAGAAGAGTGCTCTTTTCTCAAAAGCAGAGTGTGTTTCTTGTAAGGTGAGCTAGCATTTATTTCCCAGTTCTAAATGGAGTTGAATCACATGAAGTTTTTGGTCCTATGAGCAAGAGTTGTTTTCTGGTAAGGAATGTCACTATTGTGCTCTCATTGCCATACACAGTGCAAATTGCACTCGCGTCTGTTCTCAGCATGTACAGTGTATTGGACTGAGAAGATCTACTTTTCTTCTCAGTTTCCTAAGCAGAGTTGAAATAGATATGGCCCATGTATGTAGGAAGTACAGTTCTTTTGTTCTGAGCAAGCTCACTGTTCTGGCCCTATAGGAAACACAGTAGAGTAGAAGAGTGCTCTTTTCTCTAAAGCAGAGTGTCTTTCTTGTAAGGCGAGCTAGCGTTTTTTTCCCAGTCCTATATGGAGATGAATCACATGCAGTTTCTGGTACTAAGAGCAAGAGTTGTTTTCTGGTAAGAAGAGTCACTATTGCGCTCCCATTGTCATACACAGGGCAAATAGCACTGGCGTCTGTTCCTAGCGAGTACAGTGTATTGGACTTAAGAGGAGCTACTGTTCTTGTCAGTTTCCTATGCAGAATTGAACTAGATATGGCCCGTGTCTAGGAAGCACAGCTCTTTTGTTCTGAGCAAGCTCACTGTTCTGGCCCTACAGGAAACACAGTAGAGTAGAAGAGTGCTCTTTTCTCAAAAGCAGAGTGTGTTTCTTGTAAGGCGAGCTAGCGTTTGTTTCCCAGTCCTAAATAGAGTTGAATCACATGCAGTTTCTGGTCCTACGAGCAAGAGTTGTTTTTGGTAAGAAGAGTCACTATTGCGCTCCCATTGTCATACATATGGCAAATAGCACTGGCGTCTGTTCCCAACAACTGCAGTGTATTGGACTGAAGAGGAGCTACTTCTCTTGTCAGTTTCCTAAGCAGAGTTGAAGTAGATATGGCCCGGATATAGGAAGCACAGTTCTTTTGTTCTTAGCAAGCTCTCTGTTCAGACACCATAGGAAACACAATAGAGTAGAAGAGTGCTCTTTTCTCAAAAGCAGAGTGTGTTTCTTGTAAGGCGAGCTAGCGTTTGTTTCCCAGTCCTAAATGGAGTTGAATCACATGCAGTTTCTGGTCCTATGAGCAAGAGATGTTTTCTGGTAAGAAGATTCACTATTGTGCTCCCATTGCTGTACACAGTGCAAATAGCACTCGCGTCTGTTCCCAGCAAGTACAGTGTATTGGACTGAAGAGGAGCTATGTTCTTGTCAGTTTCCTAAGCAGAGTTGAACTAGATATGGCCCGTGTGTGTAGGAAGCACAGTTCTTTTGTTCTGAGCAAGCTCAATGTTCTGGCACTATAGGAAACACAGTAGAGTATAAGAGTGCTCTTTTCTCAAAAGCAGAGTGTGTTTCTTGTAAGGCGAGCTAGCGTTTATTTCCCAGTCCTAAATGTAGTTGAATCCCATGCAGTTTCTGGTCCTACAAGCAAGAGTTGTTTTCTGGTAAGAAGAGTCACTATTGCGCTCCCATATTCATACACATTGCAAATAGCACTGGCGTCTGTTCCAAGAAAGTACAGTGTATTGGACTGAAGAGGATCTACTGTTCTTGTCAGGTTCCTAAGCAGAGTTGTTTTCTGGTAAGAAGAGTCACTATTGCGCTCCCATTGCCATACACAGTGCAAATAGCACTGGCATCTGTTGCCAGCAAGTACAGTGTATTGGACTGAAGAGAAGCTACTTCTCTTGTCAGTTTCCTCAGCAGAGTTGAACTAGATATGGCCCGGGTGTAGGAAGCACAGTTCTTTTGTTCTGAGCAAGTTCTTTGTTTGGACACCATAGGAAACACAGTAGAGTAGAAGAGTGTTCTTTTCTCAAAAGCAGAGTGTGTTTCTTGTAAGGCGAGCTAGCGTTTGTTTCCCAGTCCTAAATGGAGTTGAAATACACATGCAGTTTCTGGTCTTACGAGCGAGACTTGTTTTCTGGTAAGAAGAGTCCATTTTGCGCTCCCTTTGCCATACACAGTGCAAATAGCACTCGCGTCTGTTCCCAGCAAGTACAGTGTATTGGACTGAAGAGAGGCTACTGTTCTTGTCAGTTTCGTAAGCAGAATTGAACTAGATATGGCCCGTGTGTGTAGGAAGCACAGTTCTTTTGTTCTGAGCAAGCTCACTGTTCTGGCCCTATAGGAAACACAGTAGAGTAGAAGAGTGCTCTTTTCTCATAAGCAGAGTGTGTTTCTTGTAAGGCTAGCTAGCGTTTGTTTCCCAGTCCTAAATGGAGGTGAATCAAATGCAGTTTTTGGTCCTACGAGCAAGAGTTGTTTTCTGGTAAGAAGAGTCACTATTGCGCTCCCATTGCCACACACAGGGCAAATAGCACTGGCGTCTGTTCCTAGCGAGTACAGTGTATTGGACTGAAGAGGAGCTACTGTTCTTGTCAGTTTCCTAAGCAGAGTTGAACTAGATATGGCCCGTGTGTGTAGGAAGCACAGTTTTTTTGTTCTGAGCAAGCTCACTGTTCGGACCCTATAGAAAACACAGTAGAGTAGAAGAGTGCTCTTTTCTTAAAAGCAGAGTATGTTTCTTGTAAGGTGAGCTATCGTTTGTTTCCAAGTCCTAAATGGACTTGAATCACATGCAGTTTCTGGTCCTACTAGCAAGAGTTGTTTTCTGGTAAAAAGAGTCACTATTGCGCTCCCATTTTCATACACAGGGCAAATAGCACTGGCGTCTGTTACCACCATGTACAGTGTATTGGACTGAAGAGGATCTACTGTTCTTGTCAGGTTCCTAAGCAGAGTTGAACTAGATATGGCCCGTGTGTGTAGGAAGCACAGTTCTTTTGTTCTCAGCAAGCTCACTGTTCGGACCCCATAGGAAACACAGTAGAGTAGATGTGTGCCCTATTCTCAAAATTGAGCATGTTTCTTGTAAGGCGAGCTAGCGTTTGTTTCCCAGTCCTAAGTGGATTGAATCAATTGCTGTTTCTGGTCCTACGAGCAAGAGTTGTTTTCTGGTAAGAAGAGTCACTATTGCGCTCCGATTGTCATACACAGGGCAAATAGCACTGGTATCTGTTACCAGCATGTGCAGTGTATTTGACTGAAGAGGGTATACTGTTCTTGTCAGTTTCCTAAGCTGAATTGAACTAGATATGTCTGTGTGTGTAGGAAGCAGACTTCTTTTGTTCTGTGCAAGCTCACTGTGCTGGCCCTATACGATACACAGTAGAGTAGAAGAGTGCTCTTTTCTCAAAAGCAGAGTGTGTTTCTTGTAAGGTGAGCTAGCATTTATTTCCCAGTTCTAAATGGAGTTGAATCACATGAAGTTTTTGGTCCTATGTGCAAGAGTTGTTTTCTGGTAAGGAATGTCACTATTGTGCTCTCATTGCCATACACAGTGCAAATTGCACTCGCGTCTGTTCTCAGCATGTACAGTGTATTGGACTGAAGAACAGCTACTTTTCTTCTCAGTTTCCTAAGCAGAGTTGAACTAGATATGGCCCATGTATGTAGGAAGTACAGTTCTTTTGTTCTGAGCAAGCTCACTGTTCTGGCTCTATAGGAAACACAGTAGAGTAGAAGAGTGCTCTTTTCTCTAAAGCAGAGTGTGTTTCTTGTAAGGCGAGCTAGCGTTTTTTTCCCAGTCCTATATGGAGATGAATCACATGCAGTTTCTGGTACTAAGAGCAAGAGTTGTTTTCTGGTAAGAAGAGTCACTATTGCGCTCCCATTGTCATACACAGGGCAAATAGCACTGGCGTCTGTTCCTAGCGAGTACAGTGTATTGGACTGAAGAGGAGCTACTGTTCTTGTCAGTTTCCTATGCAGAATTGAACTAGATATGGCCCGTGTCTACGAAGCACAGTTCTTTTGTTCTGAGCAAGCTCACTGTTCTGGCCCTACAGGAAACACAGTATAGTAGAAGAGTGCTCTTTTCTCAAAAGCAGAGTGTGTTTCTTGTAAGGCGAGCTAGCGTTTGTTTCCCAGTCCTAAATAGAGTTGAATCACATGCAGTTTCTGGTCCTACGAGCAAGAGTTGTTTTTGGTAAGAAGAGTCACTATTGTGCTCCAATTGCCATACACAGTGCAAATAGCCCTCGCGTCTGTTCCCAGCAAGTACAGTGTATTGGACTGCAGAGGAGCTACTGTTCTTGTCAGTTTCCTAAGCAGAGTTGATCTAGATATGGCCCGTGTGTGTAGGAAGCACAGTTCTTTTGTTCTCAGCAAGCTCACTGTTCGGACCCTATAGAAAACACAGTAGAGTAGAAGAGTGCTCTTTTCTTAAAAGCAGAGTGTGTTTCTTGTAAGGTGAGCTAGCGTTTGTTTCCCAGCTCACTGTGCTGGCCCTATACGAAACACAGTAGAGTAGAAGAGTGATCTTATCTCAAAAGCAGAGTGTGTTTCTTGTAAGGTGAGCTAGCATTTATTTCCCAGTCCTAAATGGAGTTGAATCACATGCAGTTTCTTGTCCTACTAGCAAGAGTTGTTTTCTGGTAAAAAGAGTCACTATTGTGCTCCCATTGTCATACACAGGGCAAATAGCACTGGCGTCTGTTACCAGCATGTACAGTGTATTGGACTGAAGAGGATCTACTGTTCTTGTCAGGTTCCTAAGCAGAGTTGAACTAGATATGGCCCGTGTGTGTAGGAAGCACAGTTCTTTTGTTCTCAGCAAGCTCACTGTTCGGACCCCATAGGAAACACAGTAGAGTAGATGTGTGCCCTATTCTCAAAAGCAGAGCATGTTTCTTGTAAGGCGAGCTAGCGTTTGTTTCCCAGTCCTAAGTGGATTGAATCAAATGCAGTTTCTGGTCCTACGAGCAAGAGTTGTTTTCTGGTAAGAAGAGTCACTATTGCGCTCCGATTGTCATACACAGGGCAAATAGCACTGGTGTCTGTTACCAGCATGTGCAGTGTATTTGACTGAAGAGGGTATACTGTTCTTGTCAGTTTCCTAAGCTGAATTGAACTAGATATGTCTGTGTGTGTAGGAAGCAGACTTCTTTTGTTCTGTGCAAGCTCACTGTGCTGGCCCTATACGAAACACAGTAGAGTAGAAGAGTGCTCTTTTCTCAAAAACAGAGTGTGTTTCTTGTAAGGTGAGCTAGCATTTATTTCCCAGTTCTAAATGGAGTTGAATCACATGAAGTTTTTGGTCCTATGAGCAAGAGTTGTTTTCTGGTAAGGAATGACACTATTGTGCTCTCATTGTCATACACAGTGCAAATTGCACTCGCGTCTGTTCTCAGCATGTACAGTGTATTGGACTGAAGAAGAGCTACTTTTCTTCTCAGTTTCCTAAGCAGAGTTGAACTAGATATGGCCCGTGTATGTAGGAAGTACAGTTCTTTTGTTCTGAGCAAGCTCACTGTTCTGGCCCTATAGGAAACACAGTAGAGTAGAAGAGTGCCCTTTTCTCAAAAGCAGAGTGTGTTTCTTGTAAGGCGAACTAGCGTTTGTTTCCCAGTCCTAAATAGAGTTGAACTACACATGCAGTTTCTGGTCCTACGAGCAAGACTTGTTTTCTGGTAAGAAGAGTCACTATTGCGCTCCCTTTGCCACACATAGTGCAAATAGCCCTCGCTTCTCTTCCGAGCAAGTACAGTGTATTGGACTGAAGAGGAGCTACTGTTCTTGTCAGTTTCCTAACCAGAATTGAAATAGATATGGCCCGTGTGTGTAGAAAGCACAGTTCTTTTGTTCTCAGCAAGCTCACTGTTCGGACCCCATAGAAAACACAGTAGAGTAGAAGAGTGCTCTTTTCTCAAAAGCAGAGTGTGTTTCTTGTAAGGCGAGCTAGCGTTTGTTTTCCAGTCCTAAATAGAGTTGAATCACATGCATTTTCTGGTCTTACGAGCAAGAGTTTTTTCTGGTAAGAAGAGTCACTATTGCGCTCCCATTGTCATACATATGCAAATAGCACTGGCGTCTGTTCCCAACAACTGCAGTGTATTGGACTGAAGAGGAGCTACTTCTCTTGTCAGTTTCCTAAGCAGAGTTGAAGTAGATATGGCCCGGATATAGGAAGCACAGTTCTTTTGTTCTTAGCAAGCTCTCTGTTCAGACACCATAGGAAACACAATAGACTAGAAGAGTGCTCTTTTCTCAAAAGCAGAGTGTGTTTCTTGTAAGGCGAGCTAGCGTTTATTTCCCAGTCCTAAATGGAGTTGAATCCCATGCAGTTTCTGGTCCTATGAGCAAGAGTTGTTTTCTGGTAAGAAGAGTCACTATTGCGCTCCCATATTCATACACAGTGCAAATAGCACTGGCGTCTGTTCCCAGCAAGTACAGTGTATTGGACTGAAGAGGATCTACTGTTCTTGTCAGGTTCCTAAGCAGAGTTGTTTTCTGGTAAGAAGAGTCACTATTGCGCTCCCATTGCCATACACAGTGCAAATAGCACTGGCATCTGTTGCCAGCAAGTACAGTGTATTGGACTGAAGAGGAGCTACTTCTCTTGTCAGTTTCCTCAGCAGAGTTGAACTAGATATGGCCCGGGTGTAGGAAGCACAGTTCTTTTGTTCTGAGCAAGTTCTCTGTTTGGACACCATAGGAAACACAGTAGAGTAGAAGAGTGTTCTTTTCTCAAAAGCAGAGTGTGTTTCTTGTAAGGCGAGCTAGCGTTTGTTTCCTAGTCCTAAATGGAGTTGAAATACACATGCAGTTTCTGGTCTTACGAGCGAGACTTGTTTTCTGGTAAGAAGAGTCCATTTTGCGCTCCCTTTGCCATACACAGTGCAAATAGCACTCGCGTCTGTTCCCAGCAAGTACAGTGTATTGGACTGAAGAGAGGCTACTGTTCTTGTCAGTTTTGTAAGCAGAATTGAACTAGATATGGACCGTGTGTGTAGGAAGCACAGTTCTTTTGTTCTGAGCAAGCTCACTGTTCTGGCCCTATAGGAAACACAGTAGAGTAGAAGAGTGCTCTTTTCTCATAAGCAGAGTGTGTTTCTTGTAAGGCTAGCTAGCGTTTGTTTCCCAGTCCTAAATGGAGTTGAATCAAATGCAGTTTTTTGTCCTACGAGCAAGACTTGTTTTCTGGTAAGAAGAGTCACTATTGCGCTCCCATTGCCATACACAGGGCAAATAGCACTGGCGTCGGTTCCTGGCGAGTACAGTGTATTGGACTGAAGAGGAGCTACTGTTCTTGTCAGTTTCCTAAGCAGAGTTGAACTAGATATGGCCCGTGTGTGTAGGAACCACAGTTCTTTTGTTCTGAGCAAGCTCACTGTTCGGACCATATAGAAAACACAGTAGAGTAGAAGAGTGCTCTTTTCTTAAAAGCAGAGTATGTTTCTTGTAAGGTGAGCTAGCGTTTGTTTCCCAGTCCTAAATGGAGTTGAATCACATGCAGTTTCTGGTCCTACTAGCAAGAGTTGTTTTCTGGTAAAAAGAGTCACTATTGCGCTCCCATTGTCATACACAGGGCAAATAGCACTGGCGTCTGTTACCAGCATGTACAATGTATTGGACTGAAGAGGATCTACTGTTCTTGTCAGGTTCCTAAGCAGAGTTGAACTAGATATGGCCCCTGTGTGTAGGAAGCACAGTTCTTTTGTTCTCAGCAAGCTCACTGTTCGGACACCATAGGAAACACAGTAGAGTAGATGTGTGCCCTATTCTCAAAAGCAGAGCATGTTTCTTGTAAGGCGAGCTAGCGTTTGTTTCCCAGTCCTAAGTGGATTGAATCAAATGCAGTTTCTCTTCCTACGAGCAAGAGTTGTTTTCAGGTAAGAAGAGTCACTATTGTGCTCCGATTGTCATACACAGGGCAAATAGCACTGGTGTCTGTTACCAGCATGTGCAGTGTATTTGACTGAAGAGGGTATACTGTTCTTGTCAGTTTCCTAAGCTGAATTGAACTAGATATGTCTGTGTGTGTAGGAAGCAGACTTCTTTTGTTCTGTGCAAGCTCACTGTGCTGGCCCTATACGAAACACAGTAGAGTAGAAGAGTGCTCTTTTCTCAAAAGCAGAGTGTGTTTCTTGTAAGGTGAGCTAGCATTTATTTCCCAGTTTTAAATGGAGTTGAATCACATGAAGTTTTTGGTCCTATGAGCAAGAGTTGTTTTCTGGTAAGGAATGTCACTATTGTGCTCTCATTGCCATACACAGTGCAAATTGCACTCGCGTCTGTTCTCAGCATGTACAGTGTATTGGACTGAAGAAGAGCTACTTTTCTTCTCAGTTTCCTAAGCAGAGTTGAACTAGATATGGCCCGTGTATGTAGGAAGTACAGTTCTTTTGTTCTGAGCAAGCTCACTGTTCTGGCCCTATAGGAAACACAGTAGAGTAGAAGAGTGCTCTTTTCTCTAAAGCAGAGTGTCTTTCTTGTAAGGCGAGCTAGCGTTTTTTTCCCAGTCCTATATGGAGTTGAATCACATGCAGTTTCTGGTACTAAGAGCAAGAGTTGTTTTCTGGTAAGAAGAGTCACTATTGCGCTCCCATTGTCATACACAGGGCAAATAGCACTGGCGTCTGTTCCTAGCGAGTACAGTGTATTGGACTGAAGAGGAGCTACTGTTCTTGTCAGTTTCCTATGCAGAATTGAACTAGATATGGCCCGTGTCTAGGAAGCACAGTTCTTTTGTTCTGAGCAAGCTCACTGTTCTGGCCCTACAGGAAACACAGTAGAGTAGAAGAGTGCTCTTTTCTCAAAAGCAGAGTGTGTTTCTTGTAAGGCGACTAGCGTTTGTTTCCCAGTCCTAAAGAGAGATGAATCACATGCAGTTTCTGGTCCTACTAGCAAGAGTTGTTTTTGGTAAGAAGAGTCACTATTGTGCTCCCTTTGTCATTCACAGTGCAAATACCACTGGCGTCTGTTCCCAGCAAGTACAGTGTATTGGACTGAAGAGGATCTACTCTTCTTGTCAGTTTCCTAAGCAGAGTTGAACTAGATATGGCCCGTGTGTGTGGGAAGCACAGTTCTTTTGTTCTGAGCAAGCTCACTTTTCGGACCCTATAGGAAACACAGTAGAGTAGAAGTGTGACCTTTTCTCAAAGCAGAGCTTGTTTCTTGTAAGGCGAGCTAGCGTTTGTTTCCCAGTCATATGTGGAGTTGAATAACATGCAGTTTCTGGTCCTAAGAGCAAGAGTTGTTTTCTGGTAAGAAGAGTCACTATTGCGCTCCCTTTGCCATTCATAGTGCAAATAGCCCTCGCTTCTCTTCCCAGCAAGTACAGTGTATTGGACTGAAGAGGAGCTACTGTTCTTGTCAGTTTCCTAACCAGAATTGAAATAGATATGGCCCGTGTGTGTAGAAAGCACAGTTCTTTTGTTCTCAGCAAGCTCACTGTTCGAACCCCATAGAAAACACAGTAGAGTAGAAGAGTGCTCTTTTCTCAAAAGCAGAGTGTGTTTCTTGTAAGGCGAGCTAGCGTTTGTTTTCCAGTCCTAAATAGAGTTGAATCACAGGCATTTTCTGGTCTTACGAGCAAGAGTTTTTTCTGGTAAGAAGAGTCACTATTGCGCTCCCATTGACATACATATGGCAAATAGCTCTGGCGTCTGTTCCCAACAACTGCAGTGTATTGGACTGAAGAGGAGCTACTTCTCTTGTCAGTTTCCTAAGCAGAGTTGAAGTAGATATGGCCCGGATATAGGAAGCAGAGTTCTTTTGTTCTTAGCAAGCTCTCTGTTCAGACACCATAGGAAACACAATAGAGTAGAAGAGTGCTCTTTTCTCAAAAGCAGAGTGTGTTTCTTGTAAGGCAAGCTAGCGTTTTTTTCCCAGTCCTAAATGGAGTTGAATCACATGCAGTTACTGGTCCTATGAGCAAGAGTTGTTTCCTGGTAAGAAGAGTCACTATTGTGCTCCCATTGCTGTACACAGTGCAAATAGCACTCGCGTCTGTACCCAGCAAGTACAGTGTATTGGACTGAAGAGGAGCTATGTTCTTGTCAGTTTCCTAAGCAGAGTTGAACTAGATATGGCCCGTGTGTGTAGCAAGCACAGTTCTTTTGTTCTGAGCAGCTCAATGTTCTGGCACTATAGGAAACACAGTAGAGTATAAGAGTGCTCTTTTCTCAAAAGCAGAGTGTGTTTCTTGTAAGGCGATCTAGCGTTTATTTCCCAGTCCTAAATGGAGTTGAATCCATGCAGTTTCTGGTCCTACGAGCAAGAGTTGTTTTCTGGTAAGAAGAGTCACTATTGCGCTCCCATATTCATACACAGTGCAAATAGCACTGGCGTCTGTTCCCAGCAAGTACAGTGTATTGGACTGAAGAGGATCTACTGTTCTTGTCAGTTTCCTAAGGAGAATTGAACTAGATATGGCCCGTGTGTGTAGGAAGCACAGTTCTTTTGTTCTGAGCAAGCTCACTGTTCTGGCCCTATAGGAAACACAGTAGAGTAGAAAAGTGCTCTTTTCTCAAAAGCAGAGTGTGTTTCTTGTAAGTCGAGCTAGCATTTGTTTCTCAGTCCTAAATGGAGTTGAATCACATGCAGTTTTGGTCCTTCGAGCAAGAGTTGTTTTCGGGTAAGAAGAGTAACTATTGCGTTCCCATTGCCATACACAGTACAAATAGCACTCGCGTTTGTTTAACGCAAGTACAGTGTATTGGTCTGAAGAGGAGCTACTGTTCTTGTCAGTTTCCTAAGCAGAGTTGAACTAGATATGGCCCGTGTGTGTAGTAAGCACAGTCCCTTTGTTCTGAGCAAGCTCACTGTTTGAACCTCATAGGAAACACAGTAGAGTAGAAGAGTGCTTTTTTCTCAAAAGCAGAGTGTGTTTCTTGTAAGGCGAGTTAGCATTTGTTTCCCAGTCCTAAATGGAGTTGAAATACACATGCAGTTTCTGGTCTTACGAGCAAGAGTTGTTTTCTGGTAAGAAGACTCACTATTGCGCTTCCTTTGCCATACACAATGCAAATAGCACTCGCGTCTGTTCCCAACAAGTATAGTGTATTGGACTGAAGAGGAGCTACTGTTCTTGTCAGTTTCCTAAGCAGAATTGAACTAGATATGGCCCATGTGTGTAGGAAGCACAGTTCTTTGGTTCTGAGAAAGCTCACTGCTCTGGCCCTATAGGAAACACAGTAGTGTAAAAGAGTGCTCTTTTCTCAAAAGCAGAGTGTGTTTCTTGTAAGGCGAGCTAGCGTTTATTTCCCAGTCCTAAATGGAGTTGAATCACATGCAGTTTCTGGTCCTACGAGCAAGAGTTGTTTTCTGGTAAGAAGAGTCACTATTGCGCTCCGATTGTCATACACAGGGCAAATAGCACTGGTGTCTGTTACCAGCATGTGCAGTGTATTTGACTGAAGAGGGTATACTGTTCTTGTCAGTTTCCTAATCTGAATTGAACTAGATATGTCTGTGTGTGTAGGAAGCAGACTTCTTTTGTTCTGTGCAAGCTCACTGTGCTGGCCCTATACGAAACACAGTGGAGTAGAAGAGTGCTCTTTTCTCAAAAGCAGAGTGTGTTTCTTGTAAGGCGAGCTAGCGTTTGTTTCCCAGTCCTAAATAGAGTTGAATCACATGCAGTTTCTGGTCCTACGAGCAAGAGTTGTTTTTGGTAAGAAGAGTCACTATTGTGCTCCCTTTGTCATTCACAGTGCAAACACCACTGGCGTCTGTTCCCAGCAAGTACAGTGTATTGGACTGAAGAGGAGCTACTGTTCTTGTCAGTTTCCTAAGCAGAGTTGAACTTGATATGGCCCGTGTGTGTAGGAAGCACAGTTCTTTTGTTCTAAGCAAGCTCACTGTTCGGACACTATAGGAAACACAGTAGAGTAGAAGTGTGACCTTTTCTCAAAGCAGAGCGTGTTTCTTGTAAGGCGAGCTAGCGTTTGTTTCCCAGTCCTAAGTGGAGTTGAATAACATGCAGTTTCTGGTCCTAAGAGCAAGAGTTGTTTTCTGGTAAGAAGAGTCACTATTGCGCTCCGTTTGCCATACACAGTGCAAATAGCACTCGCGTCTGTTCCCAGCAAGTAGAGTGTATTGGACTGAAGAGAGGATACTGTTCTTGTCATTTTCCTAAGGAGAATTGAACTAGATATGGCCCGTGTGTGTTGGAAGCACAGTTCTTTTGTTCTGAGCAAGGTCACTGTTCTAGCCCTATAGGAAACACAGTAGAGTAGAAGAGTGCCCTTTTCTCAAAAGCAGAGTGTGTTTCTTGTAAGGCGAGCTAGCGTTTGTTTCCCAGTCCTAAATGGAGTTGAAATACACATGCAGTTTCTGGTCCTACCAGCAAGACTTGTTTTCGTGTAAGAAGAGTCACTATTGCGCTCCCTTTGCCATACATAGTGCAAATAGCCCTCGCTTCTTTTCCCAGCAAGTTCAGTGTATTGGACTGAAGAGGAGCTACTGTTCTTGTCAGTTTCCTAACCAGAATTGAACTAGATATGGCCCGTGTGTGTAGAAAGCACAGTTCTTTTGTTGTCAGCAAGCTCACTGTTCGGACCCCATAGAAAACACAGTAGAGTAGAAGAGTGCTCTTTTCTCAAAAGCAGAGTGTGTTTCTTGTAAGGTGAGCTAGCGTTTGTTTTCCAGTCCTAAATAGAGTTGAATCACATGCATTTACTGGTCTTATGAGCAAGAGGTTTTTCTGGTAAGAAGAGTCACTATTGCGCTCCCATTGTCATACATATGGCAAATAGCACTGGCGTCTGTTCCCAACAACTGCAGTGTATTGGACTGAAGAGGAGCTACTTCTCTTGTCAGTTTCCTAAGCAGAGTTGAAGTAGATATGGCCCGGATATAGGAAGCACAGTTCTTTTGTTCTTAGCAAGCTCTCTGTTCAGACACCATAGGAAACACAATAGAGTAGAAGAGTGCTCTTTTCTCAAAAGCAGAGTGTGTTTCTTGTAAGGCGAGCTAGCGTTTGTTTCCCAGTCCTAAACGGAGTTGAATCACATGCAGTTTCTGGTCCTACAAGCAAGAGTTGTTTTCTGGTAAGAAGAGTCCCTATTGCGCTCCCATTGCCATACACAGTGCAAATAGCACTGGCGTCTGTACCCAGCATGTACAGCGTATTGGACTGAAGAGGATCTACTGTTCCTTTCAGTTTCCTAAGCAGAGTTGAACTAGATATGGCCCGTGTGTGTAGCAAGCACAGTTCTTTTGTTCTGAGCAGCTCAATGTTCTGGCACTATAGGAAACACAGTAGAGTATAAGAGTGCTCTTTTCTCAAAAGCAGAGTGTGTTTCTTGTAAGGCGAGCTAGCGTTTATTTCCCAGTCCTAAATGGAGTTGAATCCCATGCAGTTTCTGGTCCTATGAGCAAGAGTTGTTTTCTGGTAAGAAGAGTCACTATTGCGCTCCCATATTCATACACAGTGCAAATAGCACTGGCGTCTGTTCCCAGCAAGTACAGTGTATTGGACTGAAGAGGATCTACTGTTCTTGTCAGTTTCCTAAGGAGAATTGAACTAGATATGGCCCGTGTGTGTAGGAAGCACAGTTCTTTTGTTCTGAGCAAGCTCACTGTTCTGGCCCTATAGGAAACACAGTAGAGTAGAAAAGTGCTCTTTTCTCAAAAGCAGAGTGTGTTTCTTGTAAGTCGAGCTAGCATTTGTTTCTCAGTCCTAAATGGAGTTGAATCACATGCAGTTTTGGTCCTTCGAGCAAGAGTTGTTTTCGGGTAAGAAGAGTAACTATTGCGTTCCCATTGCCATACACAGTACAAATAGCACTCGCGTTTGTTTAACGCAAGTACAGTGTATTGGTCTGAAGAGGAGCTACTGTTCTTGTCAGTTTCCTAAGCAGAGTTGAACTAGATATGGCCCGTGTGTGTAGTAAGCACAGTCCCTTTGTTCTGAGCAAGCTCACTGTTTGAACCTCATAGGAAACACAGTAGAGTAGAAGAGTGCTTTTTTCTCAAAAGCAGAGTGTGTTTCTTGTAAGGCGAGTTAGCATTTGTTTCCCAGTCCTAAATGGAGTTGAAATACACATGCAGTTTCTGGTCTTACGAGCAAGAGTTGTTTTCTGGTAAGAAGAGTCACTATTGCGCTTCCTTTGCCATCCACAATGCAAATAGCACTCGCGTCTGTTCTTAACAAGTATAGTGTATTGGACTGAAGAGGAGCTACTGTTCTTGTCAGTTTCCTAAGCAGAATTGAACTAGATATGGCCCATGTGTGTAGGAAGCACAGTTCTTTGGTTCTGAGAAAGCTCACTGCTCTGGCCCTATAGGAAACACAGTAGTGTAAAAGAGTGCTCTTTTCTCAAAAGCAGAGTGTGTTTCTTGTAAGGCGAGCTAGCGTTTATTTCCCAGTCCTAAATGGAGTTGAATCCCATGCAGTTTCTGGTCCTACAAGCAAGAGTTGTTCTCTGGTAAGAAGAGTCACTATTGCGCTCCCATATTCCTACACAGTGCAAATAGCACTGGCGTCTGTTCCCAGCAAGTACAGTGTATTGGACGGAAGAGGATCTACTGTTCTTGTCAGGTTCCTAAGCAGAGTTGTTTTCTGGTAAGAAGAGTCACTATTGCGCTCCCATTGCCTTACACAGTGCAAATATCACTGGCATCTGTTGCCAGCAAGTACAGTGTATTGGACTGAAGAGGAGCTACTTCTCTTGTCAGTTTCCTCAGCAGAGTTGAACTAGATATGGCCCGGGTGTAGGAAGCACAGTTCTTTTGTTCTGAGCAAGTTCTCTGTTTGGACACCATAGGAAACACAGTAGAGTAGATGAGTGTTCTTTTCTCAAAAGCAGAGTGTGTTTCTTGTAAGGCGAGCTAGCGTTTGTTTCCCAGTCCTAAATGGAGTTGAAATACACATGCAGTTTCTGGTCTTACGAGCGAGACTTGTTTTCTGGTAAGAAGAGTCCATTTTGCGCTCCCTTTGCCATACACAGTGCAAATAGCACTCGCGTCTGTTCCCAGCAAGTACAGTGTATTGGACTGAAGAGAGGCTACAGTTCTTGTCAGTTTCGTAAGCAGAATTGAACTAGATAAGGCCCGTGTGAGTAGGAAGCACAGTTCTTTTGTTCTGAGCAAGCTCACTGTTCTGGCCCTATAGGAAACACAGTAGAGTAGAGGAGTGCTCTTTTCTCATAAGCAGAGTGTGTTTATTGTAAGGCTAGCTAGCGTTTGTTTCCCAGTCCTAAATGGAGGTGAATCAAATGCAGTTTTTGGTCCTATGAGCAAGAGTTGTTTTCTGGTAAGAAGAGTCACTATTGCGCTCCCATTGCCATACACAGGGCAAAGCACTGGCGTCTGTTCCTAGCGAGTACAGTGTATTGGACTGAAGAGGAGCTACTGTTCTTGTCAGTTTCCTAAGCAAAGTGGAACTAGATATGGCCCGTGTGTGTAGGAAGCACAGTTCTTTTGTTCTGAGCAAGCTCACTGTTCGAACCCCAGAGGAAACACAGTAGAGTAGAAGAGTGCTCTTTTCTCAAAAGCAGAGTGTGTTTCTTATAAGGCAAGCTAGCGTTTGTTTCCCAGTCCTAAATGGGGTTGAAATACACATGCAGTTTCTGGCCCTACGAGCAAGAGTTTTTTCTGGTAAGAAAAGTCACTATTGTGCTCCCTTTGCCATACACAGTGCAAATAGCCCTCGCGTCTGTTCCCAGCAAGTACAGTGTATTGGACTGAAGGGGAGCTACTGTTCTTGTCAGTTTCCTAAGCAGAGTTGATCTAGATATGGCCCGTGTGTGTAGGAAGTACAGTTCTTTTGTTCTCAGCAAGCTCACTGTTTGGACCCTATAGAAAACACAGTAGAGTAGAAGAGTGCTCTTTTCTTAAAAGCAGAGTGTGTTTCTTGTAAGGTGAGCTAGCGTTTGTTTCCCAGTCCTAAATGGAGTTGAATCACGTGCAGTTTCTGTTCCTACTAGCAAGAGTTGTTTTTTGGTAAGAAGAGTCACTATTGCGCTCCGATTGTCATTCACAGGGCAAATAGCACTGGTGTCTGTTACCAGCATGTGCAGTGTATTTGACTGAAGAGGGTATACTGTTCTTGTCAGTTTCCTAAGCTGAATTGAACTAGATATGTCTGTGTGTGTAGGAAGCAGACTTCTTTTGTTCTGTGCAAGCTCACTGTTCTAGCCCTATAGGAAACACAGTAGAGTAGAAGAGTGCCCTTTTCTCAAAAGCAGAGTGTGTTTCTTGTAAGGCGAGCTAGCGTTTGTTTCCCAGTCCTAAATGGGGTTGAAATACACATGAAGTTTCTGGTCCTACAAGGAAGACGTGTTTTCTGGTAAGAAGAGTCACTATTGCGCTCCCTTTGCCATACATAGTGCAAATAGCCCTCGCTTCTCTTCCCAGCAAGTACAGTGTATTGGACTGAAGAGGAGCTACTGTTCTTGTCAGTTTCCTAACCAGAATTGAAATAGATATGGCCCGTGTGTGTAGAAAGCACAGTTCTTTTGTTCTCAGCAAGCTCACTGTTCGGACCCCATAGAAAACACAGTAGAGTAGAAGAGTGCTCTTTTCTCAAAAGCAGAGTGTGTTTCTTGTAAGGCGAGCTAGCGTTTGTTTTCCAGTCCTAAATAGAGTTGAATCACATGCATTTACTGGTCTTACGAGCAAGAGTTTTTTCTGGTAAGAAGAGTCACTATTGCGCTCCCATTGTCATACATATGGCAAATAGCACTGGCGTCTGTTCCCAACAACTGCAGTGTATTGGACTGAAGAGGAGCTACTTCTCTTGTCAGTTTCCTAAGCAGAGTTGAAGTAGATATGGCCCGGATATAGGAAGCACAGTTCTTTTGTTCTTAGCAAGCTCTCTGTTCAGACACCATAGGAAACACAATAGAGTAGAAGAGTGCTCTTTTCTCAAAAGCAGAGTGTGTTTCTTGTAAGGCTAGCTAGCGTTTGTTTCCCAGTCCTAAATGGAGGTGAATCAAATGCAGTTTTTGGTCCTACGAGCAAGAGTTGTTTTCTGGTAAGAAGAGTCACTATTGCGCTCCCATTGCCATACACAGGGCAAATAGCACTGGCGTCTGTTCCTAGCGAGTACAGTGTATTGGACTGAAGAGGAGCTACTGTTCTTGTCAGTTTCCTAAGCAGAGTTGAACTAGATATAGCCCGTGTGTGTAGGAAGCACAGTTCTTTTGTTCTGAGCAAGCTCACTGTTCGAACCCCAGAGGAAACACAGTAGAGTAGAAGAGTGCTCTTTTCTCAAAAGCAGAGTGTGTTTCTTATAAGGCAAGCTAGCGTTTGTTTCCCAGTCCTAAATGGGGTTGAAATACACATGCAGTTTCTGGCCCTACGAGCAAGAGTTGTTTTCTGGTAAGAAAAGTCACTATTGTCCTCCCTTTGCCATACACAGTGCAAATAGCCCTCGCATCTGTTCCCAGCAAGTACAGTGTATTGGACTGAAGAGGAGCTACTGTTCTTGTCAGTTTCCTAAGCAGAGTTGATCTAGATATGGCCCGTGTGTATAGGAAGCACAGTTCATTTGTTCTCAGCAAGCTCACTGTTCGGACCCTATAGAAAACACAGTAGAGTAGAAGAGTGCTCTTTTCTTAAAAGCAGAGTGTGTTTCTTGTAAGGTAGCTAGCGTTTGTTTCCCGTCCTAAATGGAGTTGAATCACATGCAGTTTCTGGTCCTACTAGCAAGAGTTGTTTTCTGGTAAAAAGAGTCACTATTGCGATCCCATTGTCATACACAGGGCAAATAGCACTGGCGTCTGTTACCAGCATGTACAGTGTATTGGACTGAAGAGGATCTACTGTTCTTGTCAGGTTCCTAAGCAGAGTTGAACTAGATATGGCCCGTGTGTGTAGGAAGCACAGTTCTTTTGTTCTCAGCAAGCTCACTGTTCGGACCCCATAGGAAACACATTAGAGTAGATGTGTGTCCTATTCTCAAAAGCAGAGCATGTTTCTTGTAAGGCGAGCTAGCGTTTGTTTCCCAGTCCTAAGTGGATTGAATCAATTGCAGTTTCTGGTCCTACGAGCAAGAGTTGTTTTCTGGTAAGAAGAGTCACTATTGCGCTCCGATTGTCATACACAGGGCAAATAGCACTGGTGTCTGTTACCAGCATGTGCAGTGTATTTGACTGAAGAGGGTATACTGTTCTTGTCAGTTTCCTAAGCTGAATTGAACTAGATATGTCTGTGTGTGTAGGAAGCAGACTTCTTTTGTTCTGTGCAAGCTCACTGTGCTGGCCCTATACGAAACACAGTAGAGTAGAAGAGTGCTCTTTTCTCAAAAGCAGAGCGTGTTTCTTGTAAGGCGAGCTAGCGTTTGTTTCCCAGTCCTAAGAGGATTGAATCAAATGCAGTTTCTGGTCCTAAGAGCAAGAGTTGTTTCCTGGTAAGAAGATTAACTATTGTGCACTTATTGCCGTACACAGTGCAAATAGCACTCGCGTCTCTTCCCCCCAGGTACAGTGTATTGGACTGAAGAGGAGCTACTGTTCTTGTGAGTTTCCTAAGAAGAATTGAACTAGATATGGCCCGTGTGTGTAGGAAGCACAGTTCTTTTGTTCTCAGCAAGCTCACTGTTCGGACCCCATTGGAAACACAGTAGAGTAGAAGAGTGCTCTTTTCTCAAAAGCAGAGTGTGTTTCTTGTAAGGCAATCTAGGGTTTGTTTCCCAGTCCTAAATGGAGTGGAATCAAATGCAGTTTTTGGTCTTACGAGCAAGAGTTGTTTTCTGGTAAGAAGAGTCACTATTGCGCTCCCATTGCCATATGCAGTGCAAATAGCACTAGCGTCTGTTCCCAGCAAGAACAGTGTATTGGACTGAAGAGGAGCTACTGTTCTTGTCAGTTTCCTATGCAGAATTGAACTAGATATGGCCCGTGTCTAGGAAGCACAGTTCTTTTGTTCTGAGCAAGCTCACTGTTCTGGCCCTACAGGAAACACAGTAGAGTAGAAGAGTGCTCTTTTCTCAAAAGCAGAGTGTGTTTCTTGTAAGGCGAGCTAGCGTTTGTTTCCCAGTCCTAAATAGAGTTGAATCACATGCAGTTTTTGGTCCTACGAGCAAGAGTTGTGTTCTGGTAAGAAGAGTCACTATTGCGCTCAGATTTTCATACACAGGGCAAATAGCACTGGTGTCTGTTACCAGCATGTGCAGTATATTTGACTGAAGAGGGTATACTGTTCTTGTCAGTTTCCTAAGCTGAATTGAACTCGATATGTCTGTGTGTGTAGGAAGCAGACTTCTTTTGTTCTGTGCAAGCTCACTGTGCTGGCCCTATACGAAACACAGTAGAGTAGAAGAGTGCTCTTTTCTCAAAAGCAGAGTGTGTTTCTTGTAAGGTGAGCTAGCATTTATTTCCCAGTTCTAAATGGAGTTGAATCACATGAAGTTTTTGGTCCTATGAGCAAGAGTTGTTTTCTGGTAAGGAATGTCACTATTGTGCTCTCATTGCCATACACAGTGCAAATTGCACTCGCGTCTGTTCTCAGCATGTACAGTGTATTGGACTGAAGAAGATCTACTTTTCTTCTCAGTTTCCTAAGCAGAGTTGAAATAGATATGGCCCATGTATGTAGGAAGTACAGTTCTTTTGTTCTGAGCAAGGTCACTGTTCTGGCCCTATAGGAAACACAGTAGAGTAGAAGAGTGCTCTTTTCTCTAAAGCAGAGTGTCTTTCTTGTAAGGCGAGCTAGCGTTTTTTTCCCAGTCCTATATGGAGATGAATCACATGCAGTTTCTGGTACTAAGAGCAAGAGTTGTTTTCTGGTAAGAAGAGTCACTATTGCGCTCCCATTGTCATACACAGGGCAAATAGCACTGGCGTCTGTTCCTAGCGAGTACAGTGTATTGGACTTAAGAGGAGCTACTGTTCTTGTCAGTTTCCTATGCAGAATTGAACTAGATATGGCCCGTGTCTAGGAAGCACAGCTCTTTTGTTCTGAGCAAGCTCACTGTTCTGGCCCTACAGGAAACACAGTAGAGTAGAAGAGTGCTCTTTTCTCAAAAGCAGAGTGTGTTTCTTGTAAGGCGAGCTAGCGTTTGTTTCCCAGTCCTAAATAGAGTTGAATCACATGCAGTTTCTGGTCCTATGAGCAAGAGTTGTTTTTGGTAAGAAGAGTCACTATTGCGCTCCCATTGTCATACATATGGCAAATAGCACTGGCGTCTGTTCCCAACAACTGCAGTGTATTGGACTGAAGAGGAGCTACTTCTCTTGTCAGTTTCCTAAGCAGAGTTGAAGTAGATATGGCCCGGATATAGGAAGCACAGTTCTTTTGTTCTTAGCAAGCTCTCTGTTCAGACACCATAGGAAACACAATAGAGTAGAAGAGTGCTCTTTTCTCAAAAGCAGAGTGTGTTTCTTGTAAGGCGAGCTAGCGTTGTTTCCCAGTCCTAAATGGAGTTGAATCACATGCAGTTTCTGGTCCTATGAGCAAGAGATGTTTTCTGGTAAGAAGATTCACTATTGTGCTCCCATTGCTGTACACAGTGCAAATAGCACTCGCGTCTGTTCCCAGCAAGTACAGTGTATTGGACTGAAGAGGAGCTATGTTCTTGTCAGTTTCCTAAGCAGAGTTGAACTAGATATGGCCCGTGTGTGTAGGAAGCACAGTTCTTTTGTTCTGAGCAAGCTCAATGTTCTGGCACTATAGGAAACACAGTAGAGTATAAGAGTGCTCTTTTCTCAAAAGCAGAGTGTGTTTCTTGTAAGGCGAGCTAGCGTTTATTTCCCAGTCCTAAATGTAGTTGAATCCCATGCAGTTTCTGGTCCTACAAGCAAGAGTTGTTTTCTGGTAAGAAGAGTCACTATTGCGCTCCCATATTCATACACATTGCAAATAGCACTGGCGTCTGTTCCAAGAAAGTACAGTGTATTGGACTGAAGAGGATCTACTGTTCTTGTCAGGTTCCTAAGCAGAGTTGTTTTCTGGTAAGAAGAGTCACTATTGCGCTCCCATTGCCATACACAGTGCAAATAGCACTGGCATCTGTTGCCAGCAAGTACAGTGTATTGGACTGAAGAGAAGCTACTTCTCTTGTCAGTTTCCTCAGCAGAGTTGAACTAGATATGGCCCGGGTGTAGGAAGCACAGTTCTTTTGTTCTGAGCAAGTTCTTTGTTTGGACACCATAGGAAACACAGTAGAGTAGAAGAGTGTTCTTTTCTCAAAAGCAGAGTGTGTTTCTTGTAAGGCGAGCTAGCGTTTGTTTCCCAGTCCTAAATGGAGTTGAAATACACATGCAGTTTCTGGTCTTACGAGCGAGACTTGTTTTCTGGTAAGAAGAGTCCATTTTGCGCTCCCTTTGCCATACACAGTGCAAATAGCACTCGCGTCTGTTCCCAGCAAGTACAGTGTATTGGACTGAAGAGAGGCTACTGTTCTTGTCAGTTTCGTAAGCAGAATTGAACTAGATATGGCCCGTGTGTGTAGGAAGCACAGTTCTTTTGTTCTGAGCAAGCTCACTGTTCTGGCCCTATAGGAAACACAGTAGAGTAGAAGAGTGCTCTTTTCTCATAAGCAGAGTGTGTTTCTTGTAAGGCTAGCTAGCGTTTGTTTCCCAGTCCTAAATGGAGGTGAATCAAATGCAGTTTTTGGTCCTACGAGCAAGAGTTGTTTTCTGGTAAGAAGAGTCACTATTGCGCTCCCATTGCCACACACAGGGCAAATAGCACTGGCGTCTGTTCCTAGCGAGTACAGTGTATTGGACTGAAGAGGAGCTACTGTTCTTGTCAGTTTCCTAAGCAGAGTTGAACTAGATATGGCCCGTGTGTGTAGGAAGCACAGTTTTTTTGTTCTGAGCAAGCTCACTGTTCGGACCCTATAGAAAACACAGTAGAGTAGAAGAGTGCTCTTTTCTTAAAAGCAGAGTATGTTTCTTGTAAGGTGAGCTATCGTTTGTTTCCAAGTCCTAAATGGACTTGAATCACATGCAGTTTCTGGTCCTACTAGCAAGAGTTGTTTTCTGGTAAAAAGAGTCACTATTGCGCTCCCATTGTCATACACAGGGCAAATAGCACTGGCGTCTGTTACCACCATGTACAGTGTATTGGACTGAAGAGGATCTACTGTTCTTGTCAGGTTCCTAAGCAGAGTTGAACTAGATATGGCCCGTGTGTGTAGGAAGCACAGTTCTTTTGTTCTCAGCAAGCTCACTGTTCGGACCCCATAGGAAACACAGTAGAGTAGATGTGTGCCCTATTCTCAAAATTGAGCATGTTTCTTGTAAGGCGAGCTAGCGTTTGTTTCCCAGTCCTAAGTGGATTGAATCAATTGCTGTTTCTGGTCCTACGAGCAAGAGTTGTTTTCTGGTAAGAAGAGTCACTATTGCGCTCCGATTGTCATACACAGGGCAAATAGCACTGGTGTCTGTTACCAGCATGTGCAGTGTATTTGACTGAAGAGGGTATACTGTTCTTGTCAGTTTCCTAAGCTGAATTGAACTAGATATGTCTGTGTGTGTAGGAAGCAGACTTCTTTTGTTCTGTGCAAGCTCACTGTGCTGGCCCTATACGATACACAGTAGAGTAGAAGAGTGCTCTTTTCTCAAAAGCAGAGTGTGTTTCTTGTAAGGTGAGCTAGCATTTATTTCCCAGTTCTAAATGGAGTTGAATCACATGAAGTTTTTGGTCCTATGAGCAAGAGTTGTTTTCTGGTAAGGAATGTCACTATTGTGCTCTCATTGCCATACACAGTGCAAATTCACTCGCGTCTGTTCTCAGCATGTACAGAGTATTGGACTGAAGAAGAGCTACTTTTCTTCTCAGTTTCCTAAGCACAGTTGAACTAGATATGACCCGTGTATGTAGGAAGTACAGTTCTTTTGTTCTGAGCAAGCTCACTGTTCTGGCCCTATAGGAAACACAGTAGAGAAGAAGAGTGCTCTTTTCTCTAAAGCAGAGTGTCTTTCTTGTAAGGCGAGCTAGCGTTTCTTTCCCAGTCCTATATGGAGTTGAATCACATGCAGTTTCTGGTACTAAGAGCAAGAGTTGTTTTCTGGTAAGAAGAGTCACTATTGCGCTCCGTTTGCCATACACAGTGCAAATAGCACTCGCGTCTGTTCCCAGCAAGTAGAGTGTATTGGACTGAAGAGAGGATACTGTTCTTGTCATTTTCCTAAGGAGAATTGAACTAGATATGGCCCGTGTGTGTGGGAAGCACAGTTCTTTTGTTCTGAGAAAGGTCATTGTTCTAGCCCTATAGGAAACACAGTAGAGTAGAAGAGTGCCCTTTTCTCAAAAGCAGAGTGTGTTTCTTGTAAGGCGAGCTAGCGTTTGTTTCCCAGTCCTAAATGGAGTTGAAATACACATGAAGTTTCTGGTCCTACGAGCAAGACTTGTTTTCTGATAAGAAGAGTCACTATTGCGCTCCCTTTGCCATACATAGTGCAAATAGCCCTCGCTTCTCTTCCCAGCAAGTACAGTGTATTGGACTGAAGAGGAGCTACTGTTCTTGTCAGTTTCCTAACCAGAATTGAACTAGATATGGCCCGTGTGTGTAGAAAGCACAGTTCTTTTGTTCACAGCAAGCTCACTGTTCGAACCCCATAGAAAACACAGTAGAGTAGAAGAGTGCTCTTTTCTCAAAAGCAGAGTGTGTTTCTTGTAAGGCGAGCTAGCGTTTGTTTTCCAGTCCTAAATAGAGTTGAATCACATGCATTTTCTGGTCTTACGAGCAAGAGTTTTTTCTGGTAAGAAGAGTCACTATTGCGCTCCCATTGACATACATATGGCAAATAGCACTGGCGTCTGTTCCCAACAACTGCAGTGTATTGGACTGAAGAGGAGCTACTTCTCTTGTCAGTTTCCTAAGCAGAGTTGAAGTAGATATGCCCCGGATATAGGAAGCACAGTTCTTTTGTTCTTAGCAAGCTCTCTGTTCAGACACCATAGGAAACACAATAGAGTAGAAGAGTGCTCTTTTCTCAAAAGCAGAGTGTGTTTCTTTTAAGGCAAGCTAGCGTTTGTTTCCCAGTCCTAAATGGAGTTGAATCACATGCAGTTTCTGGTCCTATGAGCAAGAGTTGTTTTCTGGTAAGAAGAGTCACTATTGTGCTCCCATTGCTGTACACAGTGCAAATAGCACTCGCGTCTGTACCCAGCAAGTACAGTGTATTGGACTGAAGAGGAGCTATGTTCTTGTCAGTTTCCTAAGCAGAGTTGAACTAGATATGGCCGGTGTGTGTAGGAAGCACGGTTCTTTTGTTCTGCGCAAGCTCACTGTTAGGACCCCATAGGAAACACAGTAGAGTAGAAGTGTGCCCTTTTCTCAAAGCAGATCGTGTTTCTTGTAAGGCGAGCTAGCGTTTGTTTCCCAGTCCTAAGTGGTGTTGAATCACATGCAGTTTCTGGTCCTAAGAGCAAGAGTTGTTTTCTGATAAGAAGAGTCACTATTGCGCTCCCTTTGCCATACACAGTGCAAATAGCACTCGCGTCTGTTCCCAGCAAGTAGAGTGTATTGGACTGAAGAAAGGATACTGTTCTTGTCAGTTTCCTAAGCAGAGTTGAACTAGATATGGCCCGTGTGTGTCGGAAGCACAGTTCTTTTGTTCTGAGGAAGCTCACTGTTCGGACACCATAGGAAACACAGAAGAGTAGAATAGTGCTCTTTCCTCAAAAGCAGATTTTGTTTCTTGTAAGGCGAGCTAGCGTTTTTTTCCCAGTCCTATATGGAGTTGAATCACATGCAGTTTCTGGTACTAAGAGCAAGAGTTGTTTTCTGGTAAGAAGAGTCACTATTGCGCTCCCATTGTCATACACAGGGCAAATAGCACTGGCGTCTGTTCCTAGCGAGTACAGTGTATTGGACTGAAGAGGAGCTACTGTTCTTGTCAGTTTCTAAGCAGAGTTGTCCCAGATATGGCCCGTGTGTGTAGGAAGCACAGTTCTTTTGTTTTGAGCAAGCTCACTGTTTGGACCCCATAGGAAACACTGTAGAGTAGAAGAGTGCCCTTTTATCAAAAGCAGAGTGTGTTTCTTGAAAGGCAAGCTAGAGTTTGTTTCCCAGTCAGAAATGGAGTTGAATCCCATGCAGTTTCTTGTCCTACAAGCAAGAGCTTTTTCTGGTAAGAAGAGTTACTATTGCATTCCCATTGCCATACATACCACAAATAGCACTGGCGTCTGTTCCCAGCAAGTACAGTATATTCGACTGAAGAGGATCTACTGTTCTTTTCAGTTTCCTAAGCAGAGTTGAACTAGATATGGCCCGTGTGTGTAGGAAGCACAGTTCTTTTGTTCTGAGCAAGCTCACTGTTCGGACCCCATAGGAAACACAGTAGAGTAGAAGAGTGCTCTTTTTTCAATAGTAGAGTGTGTTTCTTTTAAGGCGAGCTAGCGTTTGTTTCCCAGTCCTAAATGGAATTGAATCACATGCAGTTTCTGGTCATATGAGCAAGAGTTGTTTTGTGGTAAGAAGAGTCACTATTGCGCTCCCATTGTCATACACAGGGCAAATAGCACTGGCTTCTGTTCCCAGCAAGTACAGTGTATTGGACTGAAGAGGATCTACTGTTCTTGTCAGTTTTCTAAGGAGAATTGAACTAGATATGGCCCTTGTGTGTAGGAAGCACAGTTCTTTTGTTCTGAGCAAGCTCACTGTTCTGGCCCTATAGGAAACACAGTAGAGTAGGAAAGTGCTCTTTTCTCAAAAGCAGAGTGTGTTTCTTGTAAGTCGAGCTAGCATTTGTTTCTCAGTCCTAAATGGAGTTGAATCAAATGCAGTTTTGGTCCTTCGAGCAAGAGTTGTTTTCTGGTAAGAAGAGTCACTATTGCGCTCCCATTGCCATACACAGTACAAATAGCACTCGCGTTTGTTTAACGCAAGTACAGTGTATTGGTCTGAAGAGGAGCTACTGTTCTTGTCAGTTTCCTAAGCAGATTTGAACCAGATATGGCCCGTGTGTGTAGGAAGCACAGTTCTTTTGTTCTCAGCAAGCTCACTGTTCTGGCCCTATAGGAAACACAGTAGAGTAGAGGAGTGCTCTTTTCTCATAAGCAGAGTGTGTTTCTTGTAAGGCTAGCTAGCGTTTGTTTCCCAGTCCTAAATGGAGGTGAATCAAATGCAGTTTTTGGTCCTACGAGCAAGAGTTGTTTTCTGGTAAGAAGAGTCACTATTGTGCTCCCATTGCCATACACAGTAAAAATAGCACTCACGTCTGTTCCCAACAAGTACAGTGTATTGGACTGAAGAGGATCTACTGTTCTTGTCAGGTTCCTAAGGAGAGTTGAACTAGATATGGCCCGTGTGTGTAGGAAGCACAGTTCTTTTGTTCTGAGCAAGCTCACTGTTCCAACAACAGAGGAAACAAAGTAGAGTAGAAGAGTGCTCTTTTCTCAAAAGCAGAGTGTGTTTCTTATAAGGCAAGCTAGCGTTTGTTTCCCAGTCCTAAGTGGATTGAATCAAATGCAGTTTCTGGTCCTACGAGCAAGAGTTGTTTTCTGGTAAGAAGCGTCACTATTGCGCTCCGATTGTCATACACAGGGCAAATAGCACTGGTGTCTGTTACCAGCATGTGCAGTGTATTTGACTGAAGAGGGTGTACTGTTCTTGTCAGTTTCCTAAGCTGAATTGAACTAGATATGTCTGTGTGTGTAGGAAGCAGACTTCTTTTGTTCTGTGCAAGCTCACTGTGCTGGCCCTATACGAAACACAGTAGAGTAGAAGAGTGCTCTTTTCTCAAAAGCAGAGTGTGTTTCTTGTAATGTGAGCTAGCATTTATTTCCCAGTTCTAAATGGAGTTGAATCACATGAAGTTTTTGGTCCTATGAGCAAGAGTTGTTTTCTGGTAAGGAATGTCATTATTGTGCTCTCATTGCCATACACAGTGCAAATTGCCCTAGCATCTGTTCTCAGCATGTACAGTGTATTGGACTGAAGAAGAGCTACTTTTCTTCTCAGTTTCCTAAGCAGAGTTGAACTAGATAAGGCCCTTGTATGTAGGAAGTACAGTTCTTTTGTTCTGTGCAAGCTCACTGTTCTGGCCCTATAGGAAACACAGTAGAGTAGAAGAGTGCTCTTTTCTCTAAAGCAGAGTGTGTTTCTTGTAAGGCGAGCTAGCGTTTGTTTCCCAGTCCTAAATGGAGCTGAATCACATGCAGTTTCTGGTCCTAGGAGCAAGAGTTGTTTTCTGGTAAGAAGAGTCACTATTCAGCTCCCTTTTCCATTCACAGTGCAAATAGCCCTCGTGTCTGTTCCCAGCAAGTACAGTGTATTGGACTAAAGGGGAGCTACTGTTCTTCTGAGTTTCCTAAGCAGAGTGGAACTAGATATGGCCCGTGTGTGTAGGAAGCACAGTTCTTTTGTTCTCAGGAAGCTCACTGTTCGGACCCCATAGGAAACACAGTAGAGTAGAAGAGTGCTCTTTTCTCAAAAGCAGAGTGTGTTTCTTGTAAGGCTAGCTTGGGTTTGTTTCCCAGTCCTAAATGGAGTTGAATCAAATGCAGTTTTTCGTCCTACGAGCAAGAGTTGTTTTGTGGTAAGAAGAGTCACTATTGCGCTCCCTTTGCCATACACAGTGCAAATAGCACTCGCGTCTGTTCCCAGCAAGTACAGTGTATTGGACTGAAGAGTAGCTACTGTTCTTGTCAGTTTCCTAAGCAGATTTGAACTAGATATGGCCGTGTGTGTAGGAAGCACAGTTCTTTTGTTCTGAGCAAGCTCACTGTTCTGGTCCTATAGAAAACACAGTAGAGTGGAAGAGTGCTCTTTACTCAAAAGCAGAGTGTGTTTCTTGTAAGGCGAGCTAGCGTTTGTTTCCTAGTCCTAAATGGAGTTGAATCACATGCAGTTTCTGGTCCTACTAGCAAGAGTTGTTTTCTGGTAAGAAGAGTCACTACTGTGCTCCCATTGTCATTCAAAGTGCAAATAGCACTGGCGTCTGTTCCCAGCAAGTACAGTGTATTGGACTGAAGAGGATCTACTGTTCTGGTCAGTTTCCTAAGCAGAGTTGAACTAGATATGGCCGGTGTGTGTAGGAAGCACGGTTCTTTTGTTCTGAGCAAGCTCACTGTTAGGACCCCATAGGAAACACAGTAGAGTAGAAGTGTGCCCTTTTCTCAAAGCAGATCGTGTTTCTTGAAAGGCGAGCTAGCGTTTTTTTCCCAGTCCTAAGTGGTGTTGAATCACATGCAGTTTCTGGTCCTAAGAGCAAGAGTTGTTTTCTGATAAGAAGAGTCACTATTGCGCTCCCTTTGCCATACACAGTGCAAATAGCACTCGCGTCTGTTCCCAGCAAGTAGAGTGTATTGGACTGAAGAAAGGATTCTGTTTTTGTCAGTTTCCTAAGCAGAGTTGAACTAGATATGGCCCATGTGTGTAGGAAGCACAGTTCTTTTGTTCTGAGCAAGCTCACTGTTCGGACACCATAGAAAAAACAGTAGAGTAGAATAGTGCTCTTTCCTCAAAAGCAGATTTTGTTTCTTGTAAGGCGAGCTAGCGTTTTTTTCCCAGTCCTATATGGAGTTGAATCACATGCAGTTTCTGGTACTAAGAGCAAGAGTTGTTTTCTGTTAAGAAGAGTCACTATTGCGCTCCCATTATCATACACAGGGCAAATAGCACTGGCGTCTGTTCCTAGCGAGTACTGTGTATTGGACTGAAGAGGAGCTACAGTTCTTGTCAGTTTCTAAGCAGAGTTGTACCAGATATGGCCCGTGTGTGTAGGAAGCACAGTTCTTTTGTTCTGAGCAAGCTCACTGTTTGCACCCCATATGAAACACTGTAGAGTAGAAGAGTGCCTTTTATCAAAAGCAGAGTGTGTTTCTTGAAAGGCAAGCTAGAGTTTGTTTCCCAGTCAGAAATGGAGTTGAATCCCATGCAGTTTCTGGTCCTACAAGCAAGAGCTTTTTCTGGTAAGAAGAGTTACTATTGCGCTCCCATTGCCATACATACTGCAAATAGCACTGGCGTCTGTTCCCAGCAAGTACAGTATATTCGACTGAAGAGGATGTACTGTTCTTTTCAGTTTCCTAAGCAGAGTTGAACTAGGTATGGATCGTGTGTGTAGGAAGCACAGTTCTTTTGTTCGGAGGAAGCTCACTGTTCTGGCCCTATACGAAACACAGTAGAGTAGAAGAGTGCTCTTTTCTCAAAAGCAGAGTGTGTTTCTTGTAAGGCAAGCTAGCGTTTGTTTCCCAGTCCTAAATGGAGTTGAATCACATGCAGTTTCTGGTCCTACGAGCAAGAGTTGTTTTCTGGTAAGAAGAGTAACTATTGTGCTCCCATTGACATACACAGTACAAATAGTACTCGCATCTGTTTCCAGGAAGTACAGTGTATTGGACTGAAGAGGAGCTACTGTTCTTGTCAGTTTCCTAAGCAGAGTTGAACTAGAGATGGCCCGTGTGTGTAGGAAGCACAGTTCTTTTGTTCTGAGCAAGCTCACTCTTCAAACCACATAGGAAACACAGTAGAGTAGAAGAGTGCTCTTTTCTGAAAAGCATAGTGTGTTTCTTGTAAGGCGAGCTATCGTTTTTTTCCCAGTCCTAAATGGAGTTCAAATACACATGCATTTTCTGGTCCTACGAGCAAGAGTTGTTTTCTGGATAGAAGAGTCATTATTGCGCTCCCTTTGCCATACACAGTGCAAATAGCCCTGGCATTTGTTCCGAGCAAGTACAGTGTATTGGACTGAAGAGGAGCTACTTCTCTTGTCAGTTTCCTAAGCAGAGTTGAACTAGATATGGCCCGGATGTAGGAAGCACAGTTCTTTTGTTCTGAGCAGGCTCTCTGTTCGGACCCCATAGGAAACACAGTAGAGTAGAAGAGTGCTCTTTTCTCAAAAGCAGAGTGTGTTTCTTGTAAGGCGAGCTAGCGTTTGTTTCCCAGTCCTAAATGGAGTTGAATCCCATGCAGTTTCTGGTTCTACGAGCAAGATTTGTTTTCTGGTAAGAAGAGTCACTATTGTGCTCCCATTGCTGTACACAGTGCAAATAGCACTCGCGTCTGTTGCCAGCAAATACAGTGTATTGGACTGAAGAGGAGATACTGTTCTTGTCAGTTTCCTAAGCAGAGTTGAACTAGATATGGCCCGTGTGTATAGGAAGCACAGTTCTTTTGTTCTGAGCAAGGTCACTGTTCTGGCACTATAGAAAACACTGTAGAGTAGAAGAGTGCTCTTTTCTCAAAAGCAGAGTGTGTTTCTTATAAGGCGAGCTAGCGTTTCTTAACCAGTCCTAAATGGAGTTGAATCCCATGCAGTTTCTGGTCCTAGGACCAAGAGTTGTTTTCTGGTAAGAAGAGTCACTGTTGCGCTCCCTTTGTCATACACAGGGTAAATAGCACTGGCGTCTGTTCCCAGC
Source organism: Peromyscus eremicus (assembly GCF_949786415.1). NCBI lineage: Eukaryota > Metazoa > Chordata > Mammalia > Rodentia > Cricetidae > Peromyscus > Peromyscus eremicus. The sequence continues at coordinate 9,076 of NW_026736249.1, read as the reverse complement.
ATGTACAGTGTATTAGACTGAAGAGGATCTACTGTTCTTGTCAGATTCCTAAGCAGAGTTGAACTAGATATGGCCCGTGTGTGTAGGAAGCACAGTTCTTTTGTTCTCAGCAAGCTCACTGTTCAGACCCCATAGAAAACACAGTAGAGCAGAAGAGTGCTCCTTTCTCAAAAGCAGAGTGTGTTTCTTGTAAGGTGAGCCAGCATTTGTTTCCCAGTCCTAAATGGAGTTGAATCACAAGGAGTTTCTGTTCCTACGAGCAAGAGTTGTTTTCTGGTAAGAGGAGTCACTTTTGTGCTCCCATTGTCATACACAGGGCAAATAGCACTGGTGTCTGTTACCAGCATGTGCAGTGTATTTGACTGAAGAGGGTATACTGTTCTTGTCAGTTTCCTAATCTGAATTGAACTAGATATGTCTGTGTGTGTAGGAAGCAGACTTCTTTTGTTCTGAGCAAGCTCACTGTTTGGACTCCATAGGAAACACAGTATAGAAGATGTGTACCCTATTCTCAAAAGCAGAGCGTGTTTCTTGTAAGGCAAGCTAGCGTTTGTTTCCCAGTCCTAAGTGGATTGAATCAAATGCAGTTTCTGGTCCTAAGAGCAAGGGTTGTTTCCTGGTAAGAAGATTCACTATTGTGCACTTGTTGCCGTACACAGTGCAAATAGCACTCGCGTCTGTTCCCTTCAAGTACAGTGTATTGGACTGAAGAGGAGCTACTGTTCTTGTCAGTTTCCTAAGCAGAGTTGAACTAGATATGGCCCGTGTGTAGGAAGCACAGTTCTTTTGTTCTGAGCAAGCTCACTCTTCGAACCCCATAGGAAACACTGTAGAGTAGAAGAGTGCTCTTTTCTCAAAAGCAGAGTGTGTTTCTTGTAAGGCGAGCCAGCATTTGTTTCCCAGTTCTAAATGGAGTTGAAAGACACATGCAGTTTTTGGTCCTATGAGCAAGAGTTGTTTTCTGGTTAGAAGAGTCACTGTTGCGCTCCCTTTGTCATACACAGGGCAAATAGCACTGGCGTCTGTTCCCAGCATGTACAGTGTATTGGACTGAAGAGGATCTACTGTTCTTGTCAGGTTCCTAAGCAGAGTTGAACTAGATATGGCCCGTGTGGTTAGGAAACACAGTTTTTTGTTCTCAGCAAGCTCACTGTTCTGGCCCTATAGGAAACACAATAGAGTAGAAGAATGCTCTTTCCTCAAAAGCAGAGTGTGTTTCTTGTAAGGCGAGCTAGCGTTTGTTTCCCAGTCCTAAATGGAGTTGAATCACATGCAGTTTCTGGTCCTATGAGCAAGAGTTATTTCTGGTAAGTTAAGTAACTATTGTGCTCCCATTGCCATACACAGTGCAAATAGCACTCGCGTCTGTTCCCAGCAATTACAGTGTATTGGGCTGAAGAGGAGCTACTGTTCTTGTCAGTTTCCTAAGCAGAGTTGAACTAGATATGACCCGTGTGTGTAGGAAGCACGGTTCTTTTGTTCTGAGCAAGCTCACTGTTCGGACACCATAGAAAACACAGTAGAGTAGATGTGTGCCCTATTCTCAAAAGCAGAGCGTGTTTCTTGTAAGGCAAGCTAGCATTTGTTTCCCAGTCCTAAGTGGGTTGAATCAAATGCAGTTTCAGGTCCTAAGAGCAAGAGTTGTTTTCTGGTAAGAAGAGTCACTATTCTGCATCCATTGCAGTACACAGTGCAAATAGCACTCGCGTCTGTTCCCAGCAAGTACAGTGTATTGGACTGAAGAGGAGCTACTGTTCTCGTCAGTATACTAAGCAGAGTTGAACTAGATATGGCCCGTGTGTGTAGGAAGCACAGTTCTTTTGTTCTGAGCAAGCTCACTGTTCTGGCCCTATAGGAAACACAGTATAGTTAAAGAGTGCACTTTTCTCAAAAGCAGAGTGTGTTTCTTGTAAGGCGAGCTAGCGTTTGTTTCCCAGTCCTAAATGGAGTTGATTCACATGCAGTTTTTGGTCCTATGAGCAAAAGTTGTTTTGTGGTATGAAGAGTCACAATTGTGCTCCCATTGTCATACACAGTGCAAATAGCACTCGCCTCTGTTCCCAGGAAGTACAGTGTATTGGACTGAAGAGGATCTACTGTTCTTGTCAGTTTCCTAAGCAGAATTAAACTAGATATGGCCATGTGTGTAGGAAACACAGTTCTTTTGTTCTGAGCAAGCTCACTGTTCTGGCGCTAAAGGAAAGACAGTAGAGTAGAAGAGTGCTCCTTCCTCAAAAGCAGAGTGTGTTACGTGTAAGATGAGCTAGCGTTTGTTTCCCAGTCCTAAATGGAGTTGAATCACATGCAGTTTTTGGTCCTATGAGCAAGAGTTTCTTTCTGGTAAGGAAAGTCACTATTGCGCTCCCATTGCCATACACAGTGCAAATAGCACTCGCGTCTGTTCCCAGGAAGTACAGTGTATTGGACTGAAGAAGAGCTACTGTTCTTGTCAGTTTCCTAAGCAGAGTAGAACTAGATATGGCCCGTGTGTGTAGGAAGCACAGTTCTTTTGTTCTGAGCAAGCTCACTGTTCGGATCCCATAGGAAACACAGTAGAGTAGAAGAGTGCTCTTTTCTCAAAAGCAGAGTGTCTTTCTTGTAAAGCGAGCTAGTGTTCGTTTCCCAGTAAGAAATCGAGTTGAATCCCATGCAGTTTCTGGTCCTACGAGCAAGAGTTGTTTTCTGGTAAGAAGAGTCACTATTGTGCTCCCATTGCCATACACAGTGCAAATAGCACTCGGGTCTGTTCCCAGCAAGTACAGTGTATTGGACTGAAGAGGAGCTACTGTTCTCGTCAGTTTCCTAAGCAGAGTTGAACTAGATATGACCCGTGTGTGTAGGAAGCAAAGTTCTTTTGTTCTGAGCAAGCTCACTGTTTGGACCCCATAGAAAACACAGTAGAGTAGATGTGTGCCCTATTCTCAAAAGCAGAGCGTGTTTCTTTTAAGGTGAGCTAGTGTTTGTTTCCCAGTCCTAAATGGAGTTGAATCACATGCAGTTTCTGGTCTACGCGCAAGAGTTGTTTTCTGTTAAGAAGAGTCACTATTGCGCTCCAATTGTCATACACAGGGTAAATAGCCCTGGCATTTGTTCCCAGCATGTACAGTGTATTGGACTGAAGAGGATCTACTGTTCTTGTCAGGTTCCTAAGCAGTGTTGAACTAGATATGGCCCGTGTGTGTAGGAAGCACAGTTCTTTTGTTCTCAGCAAGCTCACTGTTCCGACCCCATAGAAAACACAGTAGAGCAGAAGAGTGCTCCTTTTTCAAAAGCAGAGTGTGTTTCTTGTAAGGTGAGCTAGCGTTTGTTTCCCAGTCCTAAATGGAGTTGAATCACAAGGAGTTTCTGTTCCTACCAGCAAGAGTTGTTTTCTGGTAAGAGGAGTCACTTTTGTGCTCCCATTGTCATACACAGGGCAAATAGCACTGGTGTCTGTTCCCAACAATTACAGTGTATTGGACTGAAGAGGAGATACTGTTCTTGTCAGTTTCCTAAGCAGAGTTGAACTAGATATGACCCGTGTGTGTAAGAAGCACAGTTCTTTTGTTCTGAGCAAGCTCACTGTTTGGACTCCATAGGAAATACAGTATAGAAGATGTGTACCCTATTCTCAAAAGCAGAGCGTGTTTCTTGTAAGGCAAGCTAGCGTTTGTTTCCCAGTCCTAAGTGGATTGAATCAAATGCAGTTTCTGGTCCTAAGAGCAAGAGTTGTTTCCTGGTAAGAAGATTCACTATTGTGCACTTATTGCCATACACAGTGCAAATAGCACTCGCGTCTGTTCCCAGCAAGTACAGTGTATTGGACTGAAGAGGAGCTACTGTTCTTGTCAGTTTCCTAAGCAGAGTTGAACTAGATATGGCCCGTGTGTAGGAAGCACAGTTCTTTTGTTCTGAGAAAGCTCACTCTTCGAACCCCATAGGAAACACTGTAGAGTAGAAGAGTGCTCTTTTCTCAAAAGCAGAGTGTTTCTTGTAAGGCGAGCCAGCATTTGTTTCCCAGTTCTAAATGGAGTTGAAATACACATGCAGTTTTTGGTCCTATGAACAAGAGTTGTTTTCTGGTTAGAAGAGTCACTATTGCGCTCCCTTTGCCATACACAGGGCAAATAGCACTGGCGTCTGTTCCCAGCATGTACAGTGTATTGGACTGAAGAAGATCTACTGTTCTTGTCAGGTTCCTAAGCAGAGTTGAACTAGATATGGCCCGTGCGGTTAGGAAACACAGTTTTTTGTTCTGAGCAAGCTCACTGTTCTGGCCCTATAGGAAACACAGTAGAGTAGATGAGTGCTCTTTCCTCAAAAGCAGAGTGTGTTTCTTGTAAGGCGAGCTAGCGTTTGTTTCCCAGTCCTAAATGGAGTTGAATCACATGCAGTTTCTGGTCCTATGAGCAAGTGTTTTTTCTGGTAAGTTAAGTAACTATTGTGCTCCCATTGCCATACACAGTGCAAATAGCACTCGCGTCTGTTCGCAGCAATTACAGTGTATTGGGCTGAAGAGGAGGTACTGTTCTTGTCAGTTTCCTAAGCAGAGTTGAACTAGATATGACCCGTGTGTGTAGGAAGCACAGTTCTTTTGTTCTGAGCAAGCTCACTGTTTGGACCCCATAGAAAACACAGTAGAGTAGATGTGTGCCCTATTCTCAAAAGCAGAGCGTGTTTCTTGTAAGGCAAGCTAGCGTTTGTTTCCCAGTCCTAAGTGGGTTGAATCAAATGCAGTTTCAGGTCCTAAGAGCAAGAGTTGTTTTCTGGTAAGAAGAGTCACTATTTTGCATCCATTGCAGTACACAGTGCAAATAGCACTCGCGTCTGTTCCCAGCAAATACAGTGTATTGGACTGAAGAGGAGCTACTGTTCTCGTCAGTATCCTAAGCAGAGTTGAACTAGATATGGCCCGTGTGTGTAGGAAGCACAGTTCTTCTGTTCTGAGCAAGCTCACTGTTCTGGCCCTATAGGAAACACAGTATAGTTAAAGAGTGCACTTTTCTCAAAAGCAGAGTGTGTTTCTTGTAAGGCGAGCTAGCGTTTGTTTCCCAGTCCTAAATGGAGTTGATTCTCATGCAGTTTTTGGTCCTATGAGCAAGAGTTGTTTTGTGGTATGAAGAGTCACAATTGCGCTCCCATTGTCATACACAGTGCAAATAGCACTCGCCTCTGTTCCCAGGAAGTACAGTGTATTGGACTAAAGAGGATCTACTGTTCTTGTCAGTTTCCTAAGGAGAATTAAACTAGATATGGCCATGTGTGTAGGAAACACAGTTCTTTTGTTCTGAGCAAGCTCACTGTTCTGGCGCTAAAGGAAAGACAGTAGAGTAGAAGAGTGCTCCTTCCTCAAAAGCAGAGTGTGTTACTTGTAAGGCGAGCTAGCATTTGTTTCCCAGTCCTAAATGGAGTTGAATCACATGCAGTTTTTGGTCCTATGAGCAAGAGTTGCTTTCTGGTAAGGAAAGTCACTATTGCGCTCCCATTGCCATACACAGTGCAAATAGCACTGGCGTCTGTTCCCAGGAAGTACAGTGTATTGGACTGAAGAGGAGCTAATGTTCTTGTCAGTTTCCTAAGCAGAGTAGAACTAGATATGGCCCGTGTGTGTAGGAAGCACAGTTCTTTTGTTCTGAGCAAGCTCACTGTTCGGATCCCATAGGAAACACAGTAGAGTAGAAGAGTGCTCTTTTCTCAAAAGCAGAGTTTCTTTCTTGTAAAGCGAGCTAGTGTTTGTTTCCCAGTAAGAAATCGAGTTGAATCCCATGCAGTTTCTGGTCCTACGAGCAAGAGTTGTTTTCTGGTAAGAAGAGTCACTATTGCGCTCCAATTGTCACACTCAGAGTAAATAGCCCTGGCATTTGTTCCCAGCATGTACAGTGTATTGGACTGAAGAGGATCTACTGTTCTTGTCAGGTTCCTAAGCAGAGTTGGACTAGATATGGCCCGTGTGTGTAGGAAGCACAGTTCTTTTGTTCTCAGCAAGCTCACTGTTCCGACCCCATAGAAAACACAGTAGAGCAGAAGAGTGCTCCTTTTTCAAAAGCAGAGTGTGTTTCTTGTAAGGTGAGCTAGCGTTTGTTTCCCAGTCCTAAATGGAGTTGAATCACAAGGAGTTTCTGTTCCTACGAGCAAGAGTTGTTTTCTGGTAAGAGGAGTCACTTTTGTGCTCCCATTGTCATACACATGGCAAATAGCACTGGTGTCTGTTCCCAACAATTACAGTGTATTGGACTGAAGAGGAGCTACTGTTCTTGTCAGTTTCCTAAGCAGAGTTGAACTAGATATAACCCGTGTGTGTGGGAAGCACAGTTCTTTTGTTCTGAGCAGGCTCACTGTTTGGACTCCATAGGAAACACAGTATAGAAGATGTGTACCCTATTCTCAAAAGCAGAGCGTGTTTCTTGTAAGGCAAGCTAGCGTTTGTTTCCCAGTCCTAAGTGGATTGAATCAAATGCAGTTTCTGGTCCTAAGAGCAAGTGTTGTTTCCTGGTAAGAAGATTCACTATTGTGCACTTATTGCCGTACACAGTGCAAATAGCACTCGCGTCTGTTCCCAGCAAGTACAGTGTATTGGACTGAAGAGGAGCTACTGTTCTTGTCAGTTTCCTAAGCAGAGTTGAACTAGATATGGCCCGTGTGTGTAGGAAGCACAGTTCTTTTGTTCTGAGCAACTCACTCTTCGAACCCCATAGGAAACAATGTAGGGTAGAAGAGTGCTCTTTTCTCAAAAGCAGAGTGTGTTTCTTGTAAGGTGAGCTAGCATTTGTTTCCCAGTTCTAAATGGAGTTGAAATACACATGCAGTTTTTGGTCCTATGAGCAAGAGTTGTTTTCTGGTTAGAAGAGTCACTATTGCGCTCCCTTTGCCATACACAGGGCAAATAGCACTGGCGTCTGTTCCCAGCATGTACAGTGTATTGGACTGAAGAGGATCTACTGTTCTTGTCAGGTTCCTAAGCAGAGTTCAAGTAGATATGGCCCGTGAAGGGTAGGAAACACAGTTTTTTTGTTCTCAGCAAGCTCACTGTTCTGGCCCTATAGGAAACACAGTAGAGTAGAAGAGTGCTCTTTCCTCAAAAGTAGAGTGTGTTTCTTGTAAGGCGAGCTAGCGTTTGTTTCCCAGTCCTAAATGGAGATGAATCACATGCAGTTTCTGGTCCTATGAGCAAGAGTTATTTCTGGTAAGTTAAGTAACTATTGTGCTCCCATTGCCATACACAGAGCAAATAGCACTTGCGTCTGTTCCCAGCAATTACAATGTATTGGGCTGAAGAGGAGCTACTGTTCTTGTCAGTTTCCTAAGCAGAGTTGAACTAGATATGACCCGTGTGTGTAGGAAGCACAGTTCTTTTGTTCTGAGCAAGCTCACTGTTTGGACCCCATAGAAAACACAGTAGAGTAGATGTGTGCCCTATTCTCAAAAGCAGAGCATGTTTCTTGTAAGGCAAGCTAGCGTTTTTTTCCCAGTCCTAAGTGGGTTGAATCAAATGCAGTTACAGGTCCTAAGAGCAAGAGTTGTTTTCTTGTAAGAAGAGTCACTATTTTGCATCCATTGCAGTACACAGTGCAAATAGCACTCGCGTCTGTTCCCAGCAAGTACAGTGTATTGGACTGAAGAAGAGCTACTGTTCTCATCAGTTTCCTAAGCAGAGTTGAACTAGATATGGCCCATGTGTGTAGGAAGCACAGTTCTTTTGTTCTGAGCAAGCTCACTGTTCTGGCCCTATAGGAAACACAGTATAGTAGACGAGTGCACTTTTCTCAAAAGCAGAGTGTGTTTCTTGTAAGGCGAGCTAGCGTTTGTTTCCCAGTCCTAAATGGAGTTGATTCACATGCAGTTTTTGGTCCTATGAGCAAGAGTGGTTTTGTGGTATGAAGAGTCACAATTGCGCTCCCATTGTCATACACAGTGCAAATAGCACTCGCCTCTGTTCCCAGGAAGTACAGTGTATTGGACTGAAGAGGATCTACTGTTCTTGTCAGTTTCCTAAGCAGATTTGAACTAGATATGGCCGTGTGTGTAGGAAACACAGTTCTTTTGTTCTGAGCAAGCTCACTGTTCTGGCGCTAAAGGAAAGACAGTAGAGTAGAAGAGTGCTCCTTCCTCAAAAGCAGAGTGTGTTACTTGTAAGGTGAGCTAGCGTTTGTTTCCCAGTCCTAAATGGAGTCGAATCACATGCAGTTTTTGGTCCTACGAGCAAGAGTTGCTTTCTGGTAAGGATAGTCACTATTGCGCTCCCATTGCCATACACAGTGCAAATAGCACTCGAGTCTGTTCCCAGGAAGTACAGTGTATTGGACTGAAGAGGAGCTAATGTTCTTGTCAGTTTCCTAAGCAGAGTAGAACTAGATATGGCCCGTGTGTGTAGAAAGCACAGTTCTTTTGTTCTGAGCAAGCTCACTGTTCGGATCCCATAGGAAACACAGTAGAGTAGAAGAGTGCTCTTTTCTCAAAAGCAGAGTGTTTTTCTTGTAAAGCGAGCTAGTGTTTGTTTCCCAGTAAGAAATCGAGTTGAATCCCATGCAGTTTCTGGTCCTACGAGCAAGAGTTGTTTTCTGGTAAGAAGAGTCACTATTGCGCTCCCATTGCCATACACAGTGCAAATAGCACTTGCGTCTGTTCCCAGCAAGTACCGTGTATTGGACTGAAGAGGAGCTACTGTTCTCGTCAGTTTCCTAAGCAGAGTTGATCTAGATATGACCCGTGTGTGTAGGAAGCAAAGTTGTTTTGTTCTGAGCAAGCTCACTGTTTGGACCCCATAGAAAACACAGTAGAGTAGATGTGTGCCCTATTCTCAAAAGCAGAGCATGTTTCTTTTAAGGTGAGCTAGCGTTTGTTTCCCAGTCCTAAATGGAGTTGAATCACATGCAATTTCTGGTCCTACGAGCAAGATTTGTTTTCTGGTAAGAAGAGTCACTATTACGCTGCCATTGTCATACACAGTGCAAATAGCACTGGCGTCTGTTCCCAGCAAGTACAGTGTATTGGATTGAAGAGTAGCTACTTCTCTTGTCAGTTTCCTAAGCAGAGTTGAACTAGATATGGCCCGGTGTAGGAAGGACAGTTCTTCTGTTCTGAGCAAGTTCTCTCTTTG
>NW_026736248.1:0-78000 GCF_949786415.1 Peromyscus eremicus | reverse complement strand
TGTGTTTCCTTTATGGCCAGAACAGTGAGCTTGCTCAGAACAAAAGAACTGTGCTTCCTACACACATTGCCATATCTAGTTCAACTCTGCTTAGGAAACTGACAAGAACAGTAGATCCTCTTCAGTCCAATACAGTGTACTTGCTGGGAACAGACACCAGTGCTGTTTGCCCTGTGTATGACAATGGGAGCCCAATAATGACTCTTCTTACCAGAAAACAACTCTTGCTCGTAGGACCAGAAACTGCATGGGACTGAAATCCTTTTTGGATTAGGAAACAAACGCTAACTTGCCTCACAAGAAACCCACTCTGCTTCTGAGAAAAGGGCACTCTTCTACTCTACTGTGTTTCCGATGGGGTCCGAACAGTGAGCTTGCTCAGAACAAAAGAACTGTGCATCCTACACACACGGACCATATCTAGTTCAACTCTGCTTAGGAAACTGACAAGAACAGTAGCTCCTCTTCAGTCCAATACACTGTACTTGCTGGGAACAGACGAAGGGCTATTTGTACTGTGTATGGCAAAAGGAGTGCAAGAGTGACTATTCTAACAAGAAAACAACTCTTGCTCGTAGGACCAGAAACTGCATGTGTATTTCAACTCCATTTAGGACTGGGAAACAAACGCTAGCTCTCCTTACAAGAAACACACTCTGCTTTTGAGAAAAGAGCACTCTTCTACTATACTGTGTTTCCTTTAGGGCCAGAATAGTGAGCTTGCTCAGAACAAAAGAACTGTGCTTCCTACACACACGGCCATATCTAGTTCAACTGTGCTTATGAAACTGACAAGAACAGTAGATCCTCCTCAGTCCAATACAGTGTACTTGCTGGGAACAGACGCCAGTGCTATTTGCCCTGTGTATGACAATGGGAGTGCAATAGTGACTCTTCTTACCAGAAAACAACTCTTGCTCGTAGGACCAGAATCTGCATGGAATTCAACTCCATTTAGGACTGGGAAACAAACCCTAGCTCACCTTACAAGAAACAAACACTGCTTCTGAGAAAAGGGCACTCTTCTACTCTACTGTGTTTCCTATGGGGTCCGAACAGTGAGCTTGCTCAGAACAAAAGAACTGTGCTTCCTACACACACGGGCCATATCTAGTTCAACTCTGCTTAGGAAACTGACAAGAACAGTAGCTCCTCTTCAGTCCAATACAATGTACTTGCTGGGAACAGACGCGAGTGCTATTTGCACTGTGTATGGCAATGGGAGCGCAAAAGTGATTTCCCTTACCAGAAAACAACTCTTGCTTGTAGGAACAAAAACTGCATGTGATTCAACTCCATTTAGGACTGGGAAACAAACACTAGCTCGCCTTACAAGAAACACTCTCTGCTTTTGAGATAAGAGCACTCTTCTACTCTACTGTGTTTTCTATAGGGTTCAAACAGTGAGCTTGCTCAGAACCAAAGAATTGTGCATCCTTCACATATGGGCCATATCTAGTTCAACCCTGCTTAGGAAACTGACAAGAACAGTAGCTCCTCTTCAGTCCACTACACTGTACTTGCTGGGAACAGACTCCAGTGCTATTTGCCCTGTGTATGACAATGGGAGCTCAAGTGTGACTCTTCTTACCAGAAAATAACTCTTGCTCGTAGGACCAGAAACTGCATGTGATTCAACTCCATTTAGGACTGGGAAACAAACGCTAGCTAGCCTTACCAGAAACACACTCTGCTTTGAGAAAAGAGCACTCTTCTACTCTACTGTGTTTCTTATGGGGTCCAAACAGAGAACTTGCTCAGAACAAAAGAACTGTGCTTCCTACACCCGGGCCATATCTAGTTCAACTCTGCTTAGAAAACTGACAAGAGAAGTAGCTCCTCTTCAGTCCAATACACTGTACTTGCTGGGAACAGATGTGCGGGCTATTTGCAATGTGTATGGCAATGGGAGCGCAATAGTGACTTTCCTTACCAGAAAGCAACTCTTGCTCATAGGACCAAAAACTGCATGTGATTCAACTCCATTTAGGATTGGGAAACAAACGCTAGCTCGCCTTACAAGTAGCACACTATGCTTTTGAGGAAGCAGCACTCTTCTACTCTACTGTTTTTCCTTTAGCGCCAGAACAGTGAGCTTGCTCAGAACAAAAAAACTGTGCTTCCCACACACATGGCCATATCTATTTCAATTCTGCTTAGGAAACTGACAAGATCAGTAGATCCTCTTCAGTCCAATACACTGTACTTGCTGGGAAGAGACGCGAGTGCTATTTGCCCTGTGTATGACAAAGGGAGTGCAATAGTGACTCTTCTTACCAGAAAACAACTCTTGCTTGTAGGACCAAAAACTGCATGTGATTCAACTCCATTTAGGACTGGGAAACAAACACTAGCTCGCCTTACAAGAAACACTCTCTGCTTTTGAGAAAAGAGCACTCTTCTACTCTACTGTGTTTTCTATGGGGTTCAAACAGTGAGCTAGCTCAGAACAAAAGAATTGTGCAACCTTCACACACAGGCCATATCTAGTTCAACTCTGCCTAGGAAACTGACAAGAACAGTAGCTCCTCTTCAGTCCAATACACTGTACTTGCTGGGAACAGACTCCAGTGCTATTTGCCCTGTGTATGACAATGGGAGCGCAAGTGTTACTCTTCTTACCAGAAAACAACTCTTGCTCGTAGGACCAGAAACTGCATGGGATTCAACTCCATTTAAGACTGGGAAACAAACGCTATCTCGCCTTACAAGAAACACGCTCTGCTTTTGAGAAAAGTGCACACTTCTACTCTACTGTGTTTCCTATGGGGTAGGAACAGTGTGCTTGCTCAGAACAAAAGAACTGTGCTTCCTACACACAAGTGCCATATCTAGTTCAACTCTGCTTAGGAAAATGACAAGAACAGTAGCTCCTCTTCAGTCCAATACACTGTACTTGCTGGTAACAGACGCCAGTGTTATTTGCAGTGTGTATGACAATGGGAGCGCAATAGTGACTCTTCTTACCACAAAACAATTCTTGCTTGTAGGAACAGAAACTGCATGTGATTAAACTCCATTTAGGACTGGGAAACAAACGCTAGCTCGCCTTACAAGAAAGACACTCTGCTTTTGAGAAAAGAGCACTCTTCTACTCTACTGTGTTTCCTATAGGGGCAGAATAGTGAGCATGCTCAGAACAAAAGAACTGTGCTTCCTACACACACGGGCCATATCTAGTTCAATTCTGCTTAGGAAACTGACAAGAGCAGTAGAACCTCTTCAGTCTAATACACTGTACATGCTGGGAACATACGCCAGTGCTATTTGCCCTGTGTATGAAAATGGGAGCACAATAGTGACTCTTCTTACCAGAAAACAACTCTTGCTCGTAGGACCAGAAACTGCATGGGATTAAACTCCATTTAGGACTGGGAAACAAACGCTAGCTCGCCTTACAAGAAACACACTCTACTTTTGAGAAAAGAGCACTCTTCTACTCTACTGTGTTTCCTATAGGGCCAGAAAAGTGAGCTTGCTCAGAACAAAAGAACTGTACTTCCTACACACACGGGCCATATCTAGTTCAACTCTGCTTAGGAAACTTAGAAGAAAAGTAGCTCTTCTTCAGTCCAATACACTGTACATGCTGGGAACAGAGGCGAGTGCAATTTGCACTGTATACGGCAATGAGAGCACAATAGGGACATTCCACCCCAGAAAACAACTCTTGCTCATAGGACCAAAAACTGCATGTGATTCAACTCCATTTAGAACTGGGAAATAAATGCTAGCTCGCCTTACAAGAAACACACTCTGCTTTTGAGAAAAGAGCAGTCTCCTACACCACTGTGTTTCGTTTAGGGCCAGAACAGTGATATTGCTCAGAACAAAAGAACTGTGGTTCCTACACACACGGGCCATATCTAGTTCAACTCTCCTTAGGAAACTGAAAAGAACAGTAGATCCTCTTCAGTCCAATACACTGTACTTGCTGGGAACAGACGCCAGTGCTATTTGCACTGTGGATGGCAATGGGAGCGCAATAGTGACTCTTCTTACCAGAAAAAGCTCTTGCTCATAGGAGCAGAAACTGCATGGGATTCAACTCCATTTCTGACTGGGAAACAAACACTAGCTCGCCTTTCAAGAAACACACTCTGCTTTTCATAAAAGGGCACTCTTCTACTCTACTGTTTTTCCTATGGGTCCGAAAAGTGAGCTTGCTCAGAACAAAAGAACTGTGCTTCCTACACACACGGGCCTTATCTGGTTCAACTCTGCTTAGGAAACTGACAAGAACAGTAGCTCCTCTTCAGTCCAATACACTGTACTTGCTGGGAACAGACGCGAGGGCTATTTGTACTGTGTATGGCAAAAGGAGCGCAATAGTGACTATTCTAAACAGAAAACAACTCCTGCTCGTAGGACCAGAAACTGCATGTGTATTTCAACTCCATTTAGGACTGGGAAACAAATGCTAGCTCGCCTTACAAGAAACACACTCTGCTTTTGAGAAAAGAGCTCTCTTCTACTCTACTGTGTTTCCTATGGGGTTCGAACAGTGAGCTTGCTCAGAACAAAAGAACTGTGCTTCCTACACACACGGGCCATATCTAGTTCAACTCTGATTAGGAAACTTACGAGAACATTAGCTCCTCTTCAGTCCAATACACTGTACTTGCTGGGAACAGATGTGCGTGCTATTTGCAATGTGTATGGCAATGGGAGCGCAATAGTGACTTTCCTTACCAGAAAGCAACTCTTGCTCATAGGACCAAAAACTGCCTGTGATTCAACTCCATTTAGGACTGCGAAGCAAACGCTAGCTCGCCTTACAAGATACACACTATGCTTTGGAGAAAAGAGCACTCTTCTACTCTACTGTGTATCCTTTATGGCCACAATAGTGAGCTTGCTCAGAACAAAAGAACTGTGCTTCCTACACACACGGGCCATATCTAGTTCAACTGTGCTTATGAAACTGACAAGAACAGTAGATCCTCCTCAGTCCAATACAGTGTACTTGCTGGGAACAGACGCCAGTGCTGTTTGCCCTGTGTATGACAATGGGAGCGCAATAGTGACTCTTCTTACCAGAAAACAACTCTTGCTTGTAGGACCAGAATCTGCATGCAATTAAACTCCATTTAGGATTGGGAAACAAACGCTAGCTCGCCTTACAAGAAACAAACTCTAATTCTGAAAAGGGCACTCTTCTACTCTACTGTGTTTTCTATGGGGTTCAAACAGTGACTTTGCTCAGAACAAAAGAATTGTGCATCCTTCACACACGGGCCATATCTAGTTCAACTCTGCTTAGGAAACTGATAAGAACAGTAGCTCCTCTTCAGTCCAATACACTGTATTGCTGGGAACAAACTCCAGTGCTATTTGCCCTGTGTATTACAATGGGAGCGCAAGTGTGACTCTTCTTACCAGAAAACAACTCTTGTTCGTAGGACCAGAAACTGTATGTGATTCAACTCCATTTAGGACTGGGAAACAAACGCTAGCTACCCTTACCAGAAACACACTCTGCTTTGAGAAAAGAGCACTCTTCTACTCTACTGTGTTTCCTATGGGGTCCAAACAGAGAACTTGCTCAGAATAAAAGAACTGTGCTTCCTACACCCGGGCCATATCTAGTTCAACTCTGCTTAGGAAACTGACTAGAGAAGTAGCTTCTCTTCAGTCCAATAAACTGTACTTGCTGGGAACAGATTCGGGTGCTATTTGAAATGTGTATGGCAATGGGAGTGCAATAGTGACTTTCCTTACCAGAAAGCAACTCTTGCTCATAGGACCAAAAACTGCATGTGATTCAACTCCATTTAGGACTGGGAAACAAACGCTAGCTCGCCTTACAAGTAGAACACTCTGCTTTTGAGGAAGGAGCACTCATCTACTCTACTGTTTTTCCTTTAGCGCGAGAACAGTGAGCTTGCTCAGAACAAAAGAACTGTGCTTCCTACACACATGGCCATATCTAGTTCAATTCTGCTTAGGAAACTGACAAGAATAGTAGATCCTCTTCAGTACCATACACTGTCCTGCTGGGAACAGACGCCAGTGCTTTTTGCCCTTAGTATGACAATGGGAGTGCAATAGTGACACTTCTTACGAGAAGACAACTCTTGCTCGTAGGACCAGAAACTGCATGTGATTCAACTCCATTTAGGACTGGGAAACAAACGCTAGCTACCCTTACCAGAAACACACTCTGCTTTGAGAAAAGAGCACTCTTCTACTCTACTGTGTTTCCTATGGGGTCCAAACAGAGAACTTGCTCAGAATAAAAGAACTGTGCTTCCTACACCCGGGCCATATCTAGTTCAACTCTGCTTAGGAAACTGACTAGAGAAGTAGCTCCTCTTCAGTCCAATAAACTGTACTTGCTGGGAACAGATTCGGGTGCTATTTGAAATGTGTATGGCAATGGGAGTGCAATAGTGACTTTCCTTACCAGAAAGCAACTCTTGCTCATAGGACCAAAAACTGCATGTGATTCAACTCCATTTAGGACTGGGAAACAAACGCTAGCTCGCCTTACAAGTAGCACACTCTGCTTTTGAGGAAGGAGCACTCATCTACTCTACTGTTTTTCCTTTAGCGCGAGAACAGTGAGCTTGCTCAGAACAAAAGAACTGTGCTTCCTACACACATGGCCATATCTAGTTCAATTCTGCTTAGGAAACTGACAAGAACAGCAGATCCTCTTCAGTCCAATACACTGTACTTGCTGGGAAGAGACGCGAGTGCTATTTGCCCTATGTATGACAATGGGAATGCAATAGTGACTCTTCTTACCAGAAAACAACTCTTGCTCGTAGGACCAGAAACTGCATGTGATTCAACTCCATTTAGGACTGGGAAACAAACGCTAGCTCGCCTTACAAGAAACACACTCTGCTTTTGAGAAAAGAGCACTCTTCTACTCTACTGTGTTTCCTATGGGGTCCGAACAGTGAGCTTGCTCGGAACATAACAACTGTGCTTCCTACACACACGAGCCACATCAAGTTCAACTCTGCTTAGGAAACTGACAAGAACAGTAGCTCCTCTTCAGTCCAATACACTGTACTTGCTGGGAACAGATGCGAGTGCTATTTGCACTGTGTATGACAATGGAAGCCCAATAGTGACTCTTCTTACCAGAAAACAACTCTTGCTCGTAGGACCAGAAACTGTATGGGATTCAACTCCATTTCTGACTGGGAAATAAACACTAGCTCGCCTTACAAGAAACATACTCTGCTTTTGAGAAAAGAGCACTCTTCTACTCTACTGTGTTTTCTATGGGGTCCGAACAGTGAGCTTGCTCAGAACAAAAGAACTGTGCATCCTACACACGGGCCATATTTAGTTCAACTCTGCTTAGGAACCTGACAAGAACAGTAGCTCCTCTTCAGTCCAATACACTATACTTGCTGGGAACAGACGCGAGGTCTATTTGTACTGTGTATGGCAAAAGGAGCGCAATAGTGACTATTCTAACCAGAAAACAACTCTTGCTCTTAGGACCAGAAACTGCATGTGTATTTCAACTCCATTTAGGACTGGGAAACAAATGCTAGCTCGCCTTACAAGAAACACACTCTGCTTTTGAGAAGAGAGCTCTCTTCTACTCTACTGTGTTTCCTATGGGGTTCGAACAGTGAGCTTGCTCAGAACAAAAGAACTGTGCTTCCTACACACACGGGCCATATCTAGTTCAACTCTGATTAGGAAACTTAGGAGAACAGTAGCTCCTCTTCAGTCCAATACACTGTACATGCTGGGAACCGACGCGAGTGCTATTTGCACTGTGTACGGCAATGGATGCACAATAGTGACTTCTTACCAGAAAACAACTCTTGCTCTTAGGACCTGAAACTGCATTTGATTCAATCCACTTAGGACTGGGAAACAAACTCTAGCTCGCCTTATAAGAAACACGCTCTGCTTTTGAGAATAGGGCACACAACTACTCTACTGTGTTTCCTATGGGGTCCAAACAGTGAGCTTGCTCAGAACAAAAGAACTGTGCTTCCTACACACGGGTCATATCTAGTTCAACTCTGCTTAGGAAACTGACAAGAACAGTAGCTCTACTTCAGCCCAATACACCGTTATTGCTGGGAACAGACGTGAGAGACATTTGCACTGTGTATGGCAATGATAGCACAATAGTGACTTTCCAAACCAGAAAAAAATCTTGCTTGTATGACCAGAAACTGCATGTGTATTTCAACTCCATTTAGGACTGGGAAACAAATGCTAGCTCGCCTTACAAGAAACACACTCTGCTTTTGAGGAAAGAGCACTCTTCTACTCTACTGTGTTTCCTATAGGGCCAGAACAGTGAGCTTGTTGAGAACAAAAAAACTGTGCTTCCTACACACACGGGCCATATCTAGTTCAACTCTGCTTAGGAACATGACAAGAACAGTATACCTCTTCAGTCCAATACACTGTACATGCTGGGAACAGACGCCAGTGCTATTTGCCCTGTGTATGGCAAAGGGAGCGCAATACTGACTCTTCTAACCAGAAAACAACTCTTGCTCGTAGGACCAGAAACTGCATGTTTATTTCAACTCCATTTAGGACTGGGAAACAAAATCTAGCTCTCCTTACAAGAAACGTACTCTGCTTTTGAGAAAAGAGCACTCTTCTACTCTACTGTGTTTCCTTTATGGCCAGAACAGTGAGCTTGCTCAGAACAAAAGAACTGTGCTTCCTACACACACGGGCCATATTTAGTTCAACTCTGCTTAGGAAACTGAAAAGAACAGTAGATCCTCTTCAGTCCAATACACTGTACTTGCTGGGAACAGATGCCAGTGCTATTTGCAGTGTGTATGGCAATGGGAGCGCAATAGTGACTCTTCTAACAAGAAAAAGCTCTTGCTCATAGGACCAGAAACTGCATGGGATTCAACTCCATTTCTGACTGGGAAACAAACACTAGCTCACCTTTCAAGAAACACACTCTGCTTTTGATAAAAGGGCACTCTTATACTCTACTGTGTTTCTTATGGGACCGAACAGTGAGCTTGCTCAGAACAAAAGAACTGTGCTTCCTACACACACGAGCCATATCTGGTTCAACTCTTCTTAGGAAACTGACAAGAACAGTAGCTCCTCTTCAGTCCAATACACTGTACTTGCTGGGAACAGACGCGAGGGCTATTTGTACTGTGTATGGCAAAAGGAGCGCAATAGTGACTATTCTAACCAGAAAACAACTGCTGCTCGTAGGACCAGAAACTGCATGTGTATTTCAACTCCATTTAGGACTGGGAAACAAATGCTAGCTCGCCTTACAAGAAACATACTCTGTTTTTGAGAAAAGAGCTCTCTTCTACTCTACTGTGTTTCCTATGGGGTTCGAACAGTGAGCTTGCTCAGAACAAAAGAACTGTGCTTCCTACACACACGGGCCATATCTAGTTCAACTCTGATTAGGAAACTTATGAGAACAGTAGCTCCTCTTCAGTCCAATACACTGTACTTGCTGGGAACTGATGCGCGTGCTATTTGCAATGTGTATGGCAATGAGAGCTCAATAGTGACTTTCCTTCCCAGAAAGCAACTCTTGCTCATAGGACCACAAACTGCATTTGATTCAACTCCATTTAGGACTGAGAAACAAACGCTAGCTCACCTTACAAGAAACACACTCTGCTTTTGAGAATAGGGCACACATCTACTCTACTGTGTTTCCTATGGGGTCTAAACAGTGAGCTTGCTCATAACAAAAGAACTGTGCTTCCTACACACACGGGTCATATCTAGTTCAACTCTGCTTAGGAAACTGACAAGAACAGTAGCTCCTCTTCAGTCCAATACACTGTACTTGCTGGGAACAGACGCGAGTGCTATTTGCACTGTGTATGGCAATGGGAGCGCAATAGTGACTCTCCTTAGCAGAAAACAACTCTTGCTTGTAGGACCAGAAACTGCATGTGATTCAACTCCATTTAGGACTGGGAAACAAACGCTAGCTCGCCTTACAAGAAACACACTCTGCTTTTGAGAAAAGAGCACTCTTCTACTCTTCTGTTTTTCCTATAGGGCCAGAACAGTGAACTTGCTCAGAACAAAAGAACTGTGATTCCTATCACAGGGGCCATATCTAGTTAAACTCTGCTTAGGAAACTGACAAGAACAGTAGCTCCTCTTCAGTCCAATACTCTGTACATGCTGGGAACAGACGCCAGTGCTAATTGCACTGTGTATGGCAATGGGAGCTCAATAGTGACTCTTCTTACCAGAAAAAAACTCTTGCTCGTAGGACCAGAAACTGCATGGGATTCAACTCCATTCAGGACTGGGAAACTAACGCTAGCTCGCCTTACAAGTAACACACTCTGCTTTTGAGAAAAGAGCACTCTTCTACTCTACTGTGTTTCCTATAGGGCCAGAAAAGTGAGCTTGCTCAGAACAAAAGAACTGTACTTCCTACACACACGGGCCATATCTAGTTCAACTCTGCTTAGGAAACTTAGAAGAAAAGTAACTCTTCTTCAGTCCAGTACACTGTACGTGCTGGGAACAGACGCGAGTGCTATTTGCACTGTGTATCGCAATGGGAGCGCAATAGTGACTTTCCTTCCCAGAAAGCAACTCTTGCTCATAGGACCAAAAACTGCATGTGATTCAACTCCATTTAGGACTGGGAAACAAACGCTAGCTCGCCTTACAAGAAACACACTCTGCTTTTGAGAAAAGAGCACTCTTCTCCTCTACTGTGTTTCCTATGGGGTCCGAACAATGAGCTTGCTCAGAACAAAAGATCTGTGCTTCCTACACACACGGGCCATATCTAGTTCAAGTCCGCATAGGAAACTGACAAGAACAGTAGCGACTCTTCAGTTCAATATTCTGTACTTGCTGGGAACACACGCGAGTGCTATTTGCACTGTGTTTGGCAATGGGAGCACAATAGTGACTTTCCTTACCAGAAAACAATTCTTGCTCGTAGGACCAGAAACTGCATGGGATTCAACTCCATTTCGGACTGGGAAACAAACGCTAGATCGCCTTACAAGAAACGCAGTCTGCTTTTGAGAAAAGAGCACTCTTCTACTTTACTGTGTTTCCTTTGGGGTCCGAACAGTGAGCTTGCTCAGAACAAAAGAACTGTGCTTCCTACACAAACGGCCATATCTAGTTCAATTCTGCTTAGGAACCTGACCAGAACAGTAGATCCTCTTCAGTCCAATACACTGTACATGCTGGGAACAGACACCAGTGCTATTTGCCCTGTGTATGACAATTGGAGCGCAATAGTGACTCTTCTTACCAGAAAACAACTCTTGCTCGTAGTACCAGAAACTGCATGTGATTCAACTCGACTTAGGACTGAGAAACAAACACAAGCTCGCCGTACAAGAAACGTACTCTGCTTTTGAGAAAAGAGCACTCTTCTACTCTTCTGTGTTTCCTATGGGGTCCGAACAGTGAGCTTGCTCAGAACAAAAGAACTGTGCTTCCTACACACACGGGCCATATCTAGTTCAACTCTGCTTAGGAAACTGACAAGAACAGTAGATCCTCTTCAGTCCAGTACACTGTACTTGCTGGGAACAGACGCGAGTGCTATTTGCACTGTGTATGGCAATGGGAGCGCAATAGTGACTTTCCTTACCAGAAAACAACATTTGCTCTTAGGACCAGAAACTGCATGTGACTCAACTCCATTTAAGACTGGGAAACAAATGCTAGCTCGCCTTACAAGAAACACACTCTGCTTTTGAGAAAAGAGCACTCTTCTACTCTACTGTGTTTCCTTTACGGCCAGAATAGTCAGGTTGCTCAGAACAAAAGAACTGTGCTTCCTACACTCAAGGGCTATATCTAGTTCAACTCAGCTTAGGAAACTGACAAGAACAGTAGCTCCTCTTCAGTCCAATACACTGTACATGTTGGGAACAGATGCCAGTGCTATTTGCCCTGTGTATGTCAATGGGAGCACAATAGTGACTCTTCTTACCAGAAAACAACTCTTGCTCGTAGGACCAGAAACTGCATGTGATTCAACTCCATTTAGGACTGGGAAACAAACGCTAGCTCGCCTTACAAGAAACACACTCTGCTTTTGAGAAAAGAGCACTCTTCTACTCTACTGTGTTTCCTAGGGGTCCGAACAGTGAGCTTTCTCAGAACAAAAGAAGTGTGCTTTCTACACACACGGGCCATATCTATTTCAACTCTGCTTAGGAAACTGACAAGAACAGTAGCTCCTCTTCAGTCCAATACACTGTACATGCTGGGAACAGATGCCAGTGCTATTTGCCCTCTGCATGTCAATGGGAGCATAATAGTGACTCTTCTTACCAGAAAACAACTCTTGCTCGTAGGACCAGAAACTGCATGTGATTCAACTCCATTTAGGACTTGGAAACAAACGCTATCTCGTGTTACAAGAAACACACTCTGCTTTTGAGAAACGAACACTCTTCTACTCTACTGTGTTTCCTATGGGGTCCGAACAGTGAGCTTGCTCAGAACAAAAGAACTGTGCTTCCTACACACACGGGCCATATCTTGTTCAACACTGCTTAGGAAACTGACAAGAACAGTAGCTCCTCTTCTGTTCAATACACTGTACTTGCTGGGAACAGTCGCGAGTGCTACTTGATCAGTGTATGTTACTGGGAGCACAATACTGACTTTCATTACCAGAAAACAACTCTTGCTCCTAGGACCAGAAACTGCATGTGATTCAACTCCATTTAGGACTGGGAAACATACACTATCTCGCCTTACAAGAAACACACTCTGCTTTTGAGAAAAGAGCACTCTTCTACTCTACTGTGTTTCCTATGGGGTCCGAACAGTGAGCTTGCTCAGAACAAAAGAACTGTGCTTCCTACACACACGGGCCATATCTAGTTCAACTCTGCTTAGGAAACTGACAAGAACAGTAGCTCCTCTTCAGTCCAATACACTGTACATGCTGGAAACAGATGCCAGTGCTATTTGCCCTGTGCATGTCAATGGGAGCACAATAGTGACTCTTCTTACCAGAAAACAACTCTTGCTCCTAGGACCAGAAAATGCATGTGAGTCAACTCCATTTAGGACTGGGAAACAAACGCTATCTCGCCTTACAAGAAACACACTCTGCTTTTGAGAAACGAACAGTCTTCTACTCTACTGTGTTTCCTATGCGGTCCAAACAGTGAGCTTGATCAGAACAAAAGAACTGTGCTTCCTACACACACGGGCCATATCTAGTTAAACACTGCTTAGGAAACTGACAAGAACAGTAGCTCCTCTTCTGTTCAATACACTGTACTTGCTGGGAACAGTCGCGAATGCTACTTAAACAGTGTATGTCATTGGGAGCTCAATAGTGACTTTCATTACCAGAAAACAACTCTTGCTTCTAGGACCAGAAACTGCATGTGATTCAACTCCATTTAGGACTGGGAAACATACGCTATCTCGCCTTACAAGAAACACACTCTGCTTTTGAGAAAAGAGCACTCTTCTACTCTACTGTGTTTCCTATGTGGTCCGAACAGTGAGCTTGCTCAGAACAAAAGAACTGTGCTTCCTACACACACGGGCCATATCTAGTTCAACTCTGCTTAGGAAACTGACAAGAACAGTAGCTCCTCTTCAGTTCAATACACTGTACTTGCTGGGAACAGTCGCGAGTGCTACTTGAGCAGTGTATGGCATTGTGAGCACAATAGTGACTTTCCTTACCAGAAAACAACTCTTGCACGTAGGACCAGAAACTGCATGGGATTCAACTCCATTTAGGACTGGGAAACAAAAGCTATCTCGCCTTACAAGAAACACACTCTGCTTTTGAGAAATGAGCACTCTTCTACTCTAATCTGTTTCCTATGGGTTCCGAACAGTGAGCTTGCTCAGAACAAACGATCTGTGCTTCCTACACACACCGGCCATATCTAGTTCAACTCAACTTAGGAAACTGACAAGAACAGTAGCTCCTCTTTAGTTCAATATACCGTCCTTGCTGGGAACAGACGCGAGTGCTCTTTGCACTGTGTATGGCAATGGGAGCGCAATAGTGACTTTCCTTACCAGAAAACAATTCTTGCTCGTAGGACCAGAAACTGCATGGGATTCAACTCCATTTAGGACTGGGAATCAAACGCTAGATCGCCTTACAAGAAACACAGTCTGCTTTAGAGAAAATAGCACTCTTCTACTCTACTGTGTTTCCTATGGGGTCCGATGGGGTCCGAAGAGTGAGCTTGCTGAGAACAAAAGATCTGTGCTTCCTACACACACGGCCATATCTAGTTCAATTCTGCTTAGGAACCTGACAAAAACAGTAGATCCTCTTCAGTCCAATACACTGTACATGCTGGGAAGAGACGCTAGTGCTATTTGCCCTGTGTATGACAATGGGAGCGCAATAGTGACTCTTCTTACCAGAAAACAACTCTTGCTCATAGGACCAGAAACTGCATGTGACTCAACTCCATTTATTACTGGGAAACAAATGCTAGCTCGCCTTACAAGAAACACACTCTGCTTTTGAGAAAAGTGCACTCTTCTACTCTACTGTGTTTCCTTCAGGGCCAGAACAGTCAGGTTGCTCAGAACAAAACAACTGTGCTTCCTACACACACGGGCCATATCTAGTTCAACTCTGCTTAGGAAACTGTCAAGAACAGTAGCTCCTTTTCAGTCCAATACACTGTACATGCGGGGAACAGATGACAGTGCTATTTGCCCTGTGTATGACAATGGGAGCACAAAAGTGACTCTTCTTACCTGAAAACAATTCTTGCTCATAGAACCAGAAACTGCATGTGATTCAACTCCATTTAGGACTGGGAAACAAATGCTAGCTCGTCTTACAAGAAACACACTCTGCTTTTGAGAAAAGAGCACTCTTTTACTCTACTGTGTTTCCAACGGGGTCCGAACAGTGAGCTTGCTCAGAACAAAAGAACTGTGGTTCCTACACACGGGCCATATCTAGTTCAACTCTGCTTAGGAAACTGACAAGAACAGTAGCTCCTCTTCAGTTCAATGCACTGTACTTGCTGGGAACAGGCACGAGTGCTATTTGAACAGTGTATGGCAATGGGAGCACAATAGTGACTTTTTTTTTTTACCAGAAAACAACTCTTGCCCGTAGGACCAGAAACTGCATGTGATTCAACTCCATTTAGGACTGGGAAACAAACGCTATCTCGCTTTACAAGAAACAAACTCTGCTTTTGAGAAAATTGCACTCTTCTACTCTACTGTGTTTCCTATAGGGTCCAAACAGTGTGCTTGCTCACAACAAAAGAACTGTGCTTCCTACACACACGGGCCATATCTAGTTCAACTCTGCTTATTAAACTGACAAGAAGAGTAGCTCCGCTTCAGTCTAATACACTGTACTTGCTGGGAACAGACGCAAGTGCTATTTGCACTGTGTATGGCAATGGGAGCGCAATAGTGACTTTCCTTACCAGAAAACAATTCTTGCTCGTAGGACCAGAAACTGCATGTGACTCAACTCCTTTTACGACTGGGAAACAATCGCTAGCTCGCCTTACAAGAAACACACTCTGCTTTTGAGAAAAGAGCACTCTTCTACTCTACTGTGTTTCCTTTAGGGCCAGAACAGTCAGGTTGCTCAGAACAAAAGAACTGTGCTTCCTACACACAGGGGCCATATCTAGTTCAACTCTGCTTAGGAAACTGACAAGAACAGCAGCTCCTCTTCAGTCCAATACACTGTACATGCTGGCAACAGATGCCAGTGCTATTTGCCCTGTGCATGTCAATGGGAGCGCAATAGTGACTCTTCTTTCCATAAAACAACACTTGTTTGTAGGACCAGAAACTGCATGTGATTCACTCCATTTAGGACTGGGAAACGAACGGTATCTCGCCT
This sequence comes from Peromyscus eremicus, assembly GCF_949786415.1. Taxonomy (NCBI): domain Eukaryota; kingdom Metazoa; phylum Chordata; class Mammalia; order Rodentia; family Cricetidae; genus Peromyscus; species Peromyscus eremicus. The sequence goes on along the minus strand of NW_026736248.1, from coordinate 62,192 downwards.
TACAAGAAACACACTCTGCTTTTGAGAAAAGAGCACTCTTTTACTCTACTGTGTTTCCTATGGGGTCCGAACAGTGAGCTTGCTCAGAACAAAAGAACTGTGCTTCCTTCACACACGGGCCATATCTAGTTCAACTCTGCTTAGGAAATTGACAAGAACAGTAGATCCTCTTCAGTCCAATGCAATGTACATGCTGGGAACCGACGCCAGTGATATTTGCCCTGTGTATGGCAATGGGAGAGCCTAGTGTCTCTTCTTACCAGAAAAATACTCTTGCTCGTAGGACCAGAAACTGCATGGGATTCAATTCCATTTCTGACTGGGAAACAAACACTAGCTCGTCTTTCAAGAAACACGCTCTGCTTTTGAGAAAAGAGCACTCTTCTACTCTACTGTGTTTCCTATGGTGTCCGCACAGTGTGCTTTCTCAGAACAAAAGAACTGTGCTTCCTACACACACGAGCCATATCTAGTTCAATTCCTTTTAGGAAAATGACACGAAGAGTAGCTCCTCTTCAGTCCAATACACTGTTCTTGCTGGGAACAGACGCGAGTGCTATTTGCACTATGTATGGCAATGGGAGCGCAATAGTGACTTTCCTTACCAGAAAACAACTCTTGCTCATAGGACCAGAGATTGGATGTGATTCAACTCCATTTAGGACTGGGAAACAAACGCTAGCTCGCCTTACAAGAAACACACTCTGCTTTTGAGAAAAGAGCACTCTTCTACTCTACTGTTTTTCCTATAGGGCCAGAACAGTGTCCTTGATCAGAACAAGAGAACTGTGCTTCCTACACACACGGCCATATCTAGTTCAATTTTGCTTAGAACACTGAAAAGAACAGTAGATCCTCTTCAGTCCAATACATTGTACATGCTGGGAACAGATGCCAGTGCTATTTGCCCTGTGTATGACAATGGGAGCGCAATAGTGACTCCTCTTACCAGAAAACAACTCTTGCTCGTAGGACCCCAAACTGCTTGGGATTCAACTCCATTTAGTACTGGGTAACACACGCTATCTCGCCTTACAAGAAACACACTCTGCTTTTGAGAAAAGAGCACGCTTCTACTCTACTGTGTTTCCTATGGGGTCCGAACAGTGAGCTTGCTCAGAACAAAAGAACTGTGCTTCCTATGCACTCGGGGCATATCTAGTTCAACTCTGCTTAGGAAACTGACAAGAACAGTAGCTGCTCTTCAGTCCAATACACTGTACTTGCTGGGAACAGACGCGAGTGCTATTTGCACTGTGTATGGCAATGGGAGCACAATAGTGACTTTACTTACCAGAAAACAACTCTTGCTCGAAGGACCACAAACTGCATGGGATTCAACTCCATTTCTGACTGGGAAACAAACACTAGCTCGCCTTTCAGAAACACAATCAAATTTTGAGAAGAGAGCACTCATCTACTCTACTGTGTTTCCTATGGTGTCCGCACAGTGTTCTTTCTCAGAAAAAAAGAACTGTGTTTCCTACACACACGGGCCCTATCTAGTTCAACTCCTCTTAGGAAAATGACAAGAACAGTAGCTCCTCTTCAGTCCAATACACTGTACTTGCTGGGAACAGACGCGAGTGCTATTTGCACTATGTATGGCAATGGGAGCGCAATCGTGACTTTCCTTACCAGAAAACAACTCTTGCTCATAGGACCAGAAACTGCAAGTGATTCAACTCCATTTAGGACTGGGAAACAAACGCTATCTTGCCTTACAAGAAACACACTCTACTTTTGAGAAAGGAGCACGCTTCTACTCTATTGTGTTTCCAATGGGGTCTGAACAGTGAGCTTGCTCAGAACAAAAGAACTGTGCTTCCTACACACACGGCCATATCTAGTTCAACTCTGCTTAGGAAACTGACAAGAACAGTAGATCCTCTTCAGTCCAATACACTGTACATGCTGGGAACAGACGCCAGTGCTATTTGCCCTGTGTATGACAATGGGAGCCCAATAGTGACTCTTCTTACCAGAAAACAACTCTTGTTCGTAGGACCACAAACTGCATGGGATTCAACTCCATTTAGTACTGGGAAACAAACGCTATCTTGCCTTACAAGAAACACACTCTACTTTTGAGAAAGGAGCACGCTTCTACTCTATTGTGTTTCCAATGGGGTCTGAACAGTGAGCTTGCTCAGAACAAAAGAACTGTGCTTCCTACACACACGGCCATATCTAGTTCAACTCTGCTTAGGAAACTGACAAGAACAGTAGCTCCTCTTCAGTCCAATACACTGTACTTGCTGGAAACAGACGCGACTGCTATTTGCACTGTGTATGGCAAAGGGAGCGCAATAGTGACTTTCCTTAAGAGAAAACAACTCTTGCTGGTAGGACCAAAAACTGCATGTGATTCAACTCCATTTAGGACTGGAAACAAATGCTAGCTCGCCTTACAAGAAACACACTCTGCTTTTGAGAAAAGAGCACTCTTCTACTCTACTGTGTTTCCTAAAGTGCCAGAACAGAGAGCTTGCTCAGAACAAAAGAACTGTGCTTCCTACATACACGGCCATAACTAGTTCAATTCTGCTTAGGAACCTGACAAGAACAGTAGGTTCTCTTCAGTCCAATACACCGTACATGCTGGGAACCGACGCCAGTGCTATTTGCCCTGTGTATGACAATGGGAGCGCAATAGTGACTCTTCTTACCAGAAAACAACTCTTGCTCGTAGGACCAGAAACTGCATGTGATTCATCTCCATTTAGGACTGGGAAACAAACGCTAGCTCGCCTTACAAGAAACACACTCTGCTTTTGAGAAAAGGGCACTCTTCTACTCTATTGTGTTTCCTACGGGGTCCGAACAGTGAGCTTGCTCAGAACAAAAAACCTGTGCTTCCTACACACACGGGCTATATCTAGTTCAACTCTGCTTAGGTAACTGACACGAACAGTAGCTCCTCTTCAGTCCAATACACTGTACATGCTGGGAACAGATGCCTGTGCTATTTGCCCTGTGTATGACAATGGGAGCGCAATAGTGACTCTTCTTACCAGAAAACAACTCTTGCTCGTAGGACCACAAACTGCATGGGATTCAACTCCATTTAGTACTGGGTAACAAACGCTGTCTCGCCATACAGGAAACACACTCTGCTTTTGAGAAAAGGGCATTCTTCTACTCTATTGTGTTTCCTACGGGGCCCGAACTGTGAGCTTGCTCAGAACAAAAGAACTGTGCTTCCTACACACACGGGCCATATCTAGTTCAACTCTGCTTAGGAAACTGACAAGAACAGTAGCTGCTCTTCAGTCCAATACACTGTACTTGCTGGAAACAGATGCGAGTGCTATTTGCACTGTGTATGGCAATGGGAGCGCAATAGTGACTCTTCTTACCAGAAAACAACTCTTGTTCGTAGTACCAGAAACTGCATGGGACTCAACTCCATTTGTGACTGGGAAACAAACACTAGCTCGACTTTCAAGAAAAACAATCAAATTTTGAGAATAGAGCACTCATCTACTCTACTGTGTTTCCTATGATGTCCGCATAGTGTGCTTTCTCAGAACAAAAGAACTGTGCTTCCTACACACATGGGATATATCTGGTTCAACTCCTCTTATGAAAATGACAAGAACAGTAGCTCCTCTTCAGTCCAATACACTGTACTTGCTGGGAACAGACGCGAGTGCTATTTGCACTATGTATGGGAATGGGAGCGCACTAGTGACTTTCATTACCAGAAAACAACTCTTGCTCATAGGACCAGAAACTGCATGTGATTCAACTCCATTTAGGACTGGGAAAAAAAAAACGCTAGCTCGCCTTACAAGGAACACACTCTACTTTTGAGAAAAGAGCACTCTTCTACTCTACTGTGTTTCCTATGGTGTCCGAACAGTGAGCTTGCTCAGAACAAAAGAACTGTGCTTACTACACACACGGGCCATATCTGGTTCAACTCTGCTTAGGAAACTGACAAGAACAGTAGCTCCTCTTCAGTCCAATACACTGTACTTGCTGGGAACAGACGCAAGTGCTATTTGCACTGTGTAGGGCAATGGGAGCGCAATAGTGACTCTTCTTACCAGAAAACAACTCTTACTCGTAGGACCAGAAACTGCATGGGATTCAACTCCATTTCTGACTGGGAAGTAAATACTAGCTCACCTTTCAAGGAACACAATCTAATTTTGAGAAAAGAGCACTCGTCTACTCTACTGTGTTTCCTATGGTGTCCGCACAGTGTGCTTTCTCAGAAAAAGGAACTGTGTTTCCTACACACACGGGCCATATCTAGTTCAACTCCTCTTAGGAAAATGACAAGAACAGTAGCTCCTCTTCAGTCCAATACACTGTACTTGCTGGGAACAGACGCGAGTGCTATTTGCACTATGTATGGCAATGGGAGCACAATAGTGACTTTCCTTACCAGAAAACAACTCTTGCTCATAGGACCAGAAACTGCAAGTGATTCAACTCCATTTAGGACTGGGAAACAAACGCTAGCTTCCCTTACAAGAAACACACTCTGCTTTTGAGAAAAGAGCACTCATCTACTCTACTGTGTTTCCTATGGGGTCCGAACAGTGAGCTTGCTTAGAAAAAAACAACTGTGCTTCCTACACACACGGGCCATATCTAGTTCAACTCTGCTTAGGAAACTGACAAGACCAGTAGCTCCTCTTCAGTCCAATACACTGTACTTGCTGGGAACAGAAGCAAGTGCTATTTGAACTGTGTATGTCAATGAGATCGCAATAGTGACTTTCCCTACCAGAAAACATCTCTTGCTTGTAGGACCAGAAACTGCATGTGATTGTACTCCATTTAGGTCTGGGAAACAAACGCTAGCTCGCCTTACAAGAAACACACTCTGCTTTAGAGAAAAGATCACTCTTCTACTCTACTGTGTTTCCTATGGGGTCTGAACAGTGAGCATGCTCAGAACAAAAGAACAGTGCTTCGTACATACACGGCCATATCTAGTTCATTTCTGCTTTGGAACCTGAGAAGAACAGTAGATTCTCTTCAGTCCAATACACTGTACATGCTGGGAACCAACGCCAGTGCTATTTGCCCTTGTATGACAATGGGAGGGCAATAGTGACTCTTCTTACCAGAAAACAACTCTTGCTCGTAGGATCAGAAACTGCATGTGATTCAACTCCATATAGCACTGGGAAAAAAAAACGCTAGCTCTCCTTGCAAGAAACACACTATGCTTTTGAGAAAAGAGCACTCTTCTACTCTACTGTTTTTCCTATCGGGCCAGAACAGTGAGATTGCACAGAACAAAAGAAGTGTGCTTCCTACACACACGGCCATATCTAGTTCAATTCAGCTTAGGAAACTGACAAGAACAGTATACCCTCCAGTGAAATACACTGCACATGCTGGGAACAGGCACCAGTGCTATTTGCCCTCTGTATGACAATGGGAGCGCAATAATGACTCTTCTTACCAGAAAACAACTCTTGCTCGTAGGACCAGAAACTGCAAGTTACTCAACTCCATTTAGGACTGGGAAAGAAACGCTAGCTCGCCTTACAAGAAACACACTCTGCTTTTGAGAAAAGAGCACTCTTCTACTCTACTGTGTTTCCTATAGGGCCAGAACAGTGAACTTGCTCAGAAAAGAAGAAATGTGCTTCCTACACACACGACCATATCTAGTTCAATTCTGCTTAGGAACCTGACAAGAACAGTAGATTCTCTTCAGTCCAATACACTGTACATGCTGGGAACCAACGACAAGGCTATTTGCACTGTGTATGACATTGAGAGCACAATAGTGATTCTTCTTACCAGAAAACAATTCTTGCTCCTAGGACCAGAAACTGCATGGGATTCAACTCCATTTAGGACTGGGAAACAAACGCTAGCTCGACTACAAGAAACACACTCTGCTTTTGAGAAAAGAGCACTCATCTACTCTTCTGGGTTTCCTATGGGGTCCAAACAGTGAGCTTGCTCAGAACAAAAGAACTGTGATTCCTACACACATGGGCCATATCTAATTCAACTTTGCTTAGGTTACTGACAAGAACAGTAGCTCCTTTTCAGTCTAATACACTGTACTTGCTGGGAAGAGACGCGAGTGCTATTTGTACTCTGTATGGCAATGGGAGCACATTAGTGACTCTTCTTACCACAAAACAACTCTTGCTCTTAGGACCACAAACTGCATGTGACTCACCTCCATTTAGGACTGGGAAACAAACGCTAGCTCTGCTCACAAGAAACACACTCTGCTTTTGAGAAAAGAGCACTCTTCTACTCTACGGTGTTTCCTCTATGGCCAGAACAGTGAGCTTGCTCAGAACAAAAGGACTGTGCTTCCTACACACAGGGGCCATATCTAGTTCAACTCTGCTTAGGAAACTGACAAGAACAGTAGCTCCTCTTCAGTCCAATACTCTGTACATGCACGGAACAGATGCCAGTGCTATTTGCACTGTTTATGGCAATGGGAGCACAATAGTGACTCTTCTTACCAGAAAAATCTCTTGCTCATAGGACCAGAAACTGAACGGGATTCAATTCCATTTCTGACTGGGAAACAAACACTAGCTGGCCTTTCAATAAACACACTCTGCTTTTGAGAAAAGAGCAATCTTCTACTCTACTGTGTTTCATTTGGTGTCCAAACAGTGAGCTTGCTCAGAACAAAAGAACTGTGCTTTCTACACACATGGCCATAACTAGTTCAATTCTGCGTAGGAACCTGACAAGAACAGTAGATCCGCTTCAGTCCAATACACTGTACTTCCTGGGATCAGATGCCAGTACTATTTGCCCTGTGTATGACAATGGGAGCGCAATAGTGACTCTTCTTACCAGAAAATAACTCTTGCTCGTAGGACCAGAAACTGCATGGGATTCAACTCCATTTAGGACTGGGAAACAAACGCTAGCTCGCCTTACAAGAAACACACTCTGCTTTTGAGAAAAGAGCAATCTTCTACTCTACTGTGTTTCCTATAAGGACAGAACAGTGAACTTGCTCAGAACAAAAGAACTGTGCATCCTACACACACGCCATAACTAGTTCAACTCTGCTTAGGAAACTGACAAGAACAGTAGCTCCTCTTCAGTCCAATACACTGTACTTGCTGGGAACAGACGCGAGTGCTATTTGCACTGTGTATGGCAATGAGAGCGCAATAGTAACTTTCCTTAACAGAAAACAACTCTTGCTCCTAGGAAAACAAACTGCATGTGATTCAACTCCATTTAGGAATAGGGAAAAAACGCTAGTTCGCCTTACAAGAAACACACTCTGCTTTTGAGAAAAGAGCACTTTTCTACTCTACTGTGTTTCCTATAGGGCCAGAACAGTGAGCTTGCTCAGAACATAAGAACTGTGCTTCCTACACACACGGGCCTTATCTAGTTCAACTCTGCTTAGGAAACTGACAAGAACAGTAGCTCCTCTTCAGTCCGATACACTGTACTTGCTGGGAACAGACGCGAGTGCTATTTGCACTGTGTATGGCAATGTGAGCACAATAGTGACTTTCCTTACCAGAAAACAACTCTCGCTCGTAGGACCAGAAACTGCATGTGATTCAACTCCATTTGAGACTGGGAAACAAACGCTAGCTCGCCTTACAAGAAACACACTCTGCTTTTGGGAAAAGAGCACTCTTCTACTCTACTTTGTTTCCTATGGGGTCCGAACAGTGAGCTTGCTCAGAAGAAAAGAACTGTGCTTCCTACACACACGGCCATATCTAGTTCAATTCTGCTTAGGAAACTGACAAGAACAGTAGCTCCTATTCAGTCCAATACACTGTACTTGATGGGAACAGACACGAGTGCTATTTGCACTGTGTATGGCATTTGGAGCGCAATAGTGACTCTTCTTACCAGAAAACAACTCTTGCTCGTAGGAACAAAAACTGTCTGTGATTCAACTCCATTTAGGACTGGGAAACAAACACGAGCTCGCCTTACAAGATACACACTCTGCTTTAGAGAAAAGAGCACTCTTCTACTCTACTGTGTTTCCTGTAGGACCAGAAAAGTGAGCTTGCTCAGAACATAATAACTGTGCTTCCTACACACACGGCCATATCTATTTCAATTCTGCTTAGGAACCTGACAAGAACAGTAGATCCTCTTCAGTTCAATACACTGTACTTGCTGGGAACAGACGCCAGTGCTATTTGTCCTGTGTATGGCAATGGCAGCGCAATAGTGACTCTTCTTACCATAAAACAACTCTTGCTCGTAGGACCAGAAACTGCATGTGATTCAACTCCATTTAGGACTGGGAAACAAACACTAGTTCGCCTTACAAGAAACACACTCTGCATTAGAGAAAAGAGCGCTCTTCTACTCTACTGTGTTTCCTATACGGCCAGAACAGTGAACTTGCTCAGAACATAAGAACTGTGCTTCCTACACACACGGGCCATAACTACTGCAACTCTGCTTAGGAAACTGACAAGAGCAGTAGCTCCTCTTCAGTCCCATACACTGTACTTGCTGGGAACAGACGCGAGTGCTATTTGCACTGTGTATGGCAATTGGAGCACAATAGTGACTCGTCTTACCAGAAAACAACTCTTGCTCGTAGGACCAAAACCTGCATGTGACTCAACTCCATTTAGGACTGGGAAACAAACTCTAGCTCACCTTACAAGAAACACACTCTGTTTTGAGAAAAGAGCACTCTTCTACTCTACTGTGTTTCCTATAGGGCCAGAACAGTTAGCTTGCTCAGAACAAATGAACTGTGCTTCCTAGACACACGGGCCATATCTAGTTCAACTCTGCTTAGGAAACTGAGAAGAACAGTAGCTCCTCTTCAGTCCAGTACACTGTACTTGCTGGGAACAGACGCATGTGCTATTTGCACTGTGTATGGCAACGGGAGCACAATAGTGACTTTCCTTACCAGAAAACAACTCTTGGTCGTAGGACCAGAAACTGCATGTGATTCCACTCCATTTAGGACTGGGAAACAAACGCTAGCTCACCTTACAAGAAACACACTGCTTTAGAGAAAAGAGCACTTTTCTACTCTACTGTGTTTCCTATGGGGTCCAAAGAGTGAGCTTGCTCAGAACAAAAGAACTGAGGTTCCTACACACACGAAACATATGTAGTTCAAGTCTGCTTAGGAAACTGACAAGAACAGTAGCTCCTTTTCAGTCCAATACACTTTACTTGCTGGGAACAGACGCGAGTGCTATTTACACTCTGTATGGCAATGAGAGCGCAATAGTGACTTTGCTTACCAGAAAACAACTCTTGCTCATAGGACCACGAACTGCATGTGATTCAACGCCATTTAGGACTGGGAAACAAATGCTAGCTCGCCTTACAAGAAACACAGTCTGCTTTAGAAAAAGAGCACTCTTCTACTCTACTGTGTTTCCTACAGGGCCAGAACAGTGAGCTTGCTCAGAACAAAAGAACTGTGCTTCCCACACGAACCATATCTAGTTCAACTCTGCTTAGATAACTGACAAGAACAGTAGATCCTCTTCAGTCCAGTACACTGTACTTGCTGGGAACAGACGCCAGTGCTATTTGTCCTGTGTATGGCAATGGCAGCACAATAGTGACTCTTCTTACCATAAAACAACTCTTGCTCATAGGACCAGAAACTGCATGTGATTCAACTCCATTTAGGACTGGGAAACAAACGCTAGCTCGCCTTACAAGAAACACACTCTGCATTAGAGAAAAGAGCACTCTTCTACTCTACTGTGTTTCCTATAGGGCCAGAACAGTGAGCTTGCTCAGAACAAAAGAACTGTGCTTCCTACACACACGTGCTATATCTAGTTCAGCTCTGCTTAGGAAACTGACAAGAACAGTAGCTCCTCTTCAGTCCAATACACTTTACTTGCGGGGAACAGACGCGAGTGCTATTTGCACTGTGTATGGAAATTGGAGCACAATAGTGACTCGTCTTACCAAAAAACAACTCTTGCTCATAGGACCAAAAACTACATGGGACTCAACTCCATTTAGGACTGGAAAACAAACGCTAGCTCGACTTTCAAGAAACACACTCTGCTTTTGAGAAAAGAGCACTCTTCTACTCTACTGTGTTTCCTATGGGGTCCAAACAGTTAGCTTACTCAGAACAAAAGAACTGTGCTTCCTACACACTCGGACCATATCTAGTTCAACTCTGCTTAGTAAACTGACAAGAACAGTAGCTCCTATTCAGTCCAATACACTGTACTTGCTGGGAAAAAACGCGTGTGCTATTTGCCTTGTGTAGGGCAATGGGAGCACAATAGTGACTTTCCTTACCATAAAACAACTCTTGCTCGTAGGACCAGAAACTCCATGTGATTCAACACCATTTAGGTCTGGGAAACAAATGCTAGCTCGCCTTACATGAAACACACTCTGCTTTTGAGAAAAGAGCACTCTTCTACTCTACTGTCTTTCCTATGGGGTCCGAACAGTGAGCTTGCTCAGAACAAAAGAACTGTGCTTCCTACACACAAGGGCCATATCTAGTTCAACTCTGCTTAGGAAACTGACAAGAACAGTAGCTCCTCTTCAGTCCAATACACTGTACTTGCGGGGAAGAGACGCGAGTGCTGTTTGCACTGTGTATGGCAATTGGAGCACCATAGTGACTCGTCTTACAAGAAAACAACTCTTGCTCGTAGGACAAAAAACTGCATGTGACTCAACTCCATTTAGGACTGGGAAACAAACGCTAGCTCGCCTTACAAGAAACACACTCTGCTTTTGAGAAAAGAGCACTCTTCTACTCTACTGTGTTTCCTATGGAGTCCGAACACTGAACTTGCTCAGAACAAAAGAACTGTGCTTCCTACACACACGGCCATATCTAGTTCAATTCTGCTTAGGAACCTGACAAGAACAGTAGATCCTCTTCAGTCCAATACACTGTACTTGCTGGGAAAAGACGCCAGTGCTATTTGTCCTGTGTATGGCAATGGCAGCGCAAAAGTGAATCTTCTTACCATAAAACAACTCTTGCTCGTAGGACTAGAAACTGCATGTGATTCAACTCCATTTAGGACTGGAAAATAAACGCTAGCTTGCCTTACAAGAAACACACTCTGCTTTAGAGAAAAGAGCACTCATCTACTCTACTGTGTTTCCTATATGGCCAGAACAGTGAGCTTGCTCAGAACAAAAGAACTGTGCTTCCTTCACACACGGCCATATTTAGTTCAATTCTGCTTAGGAAACTGTGAAGAACAGTAGCTCCTTTTCAGTCCAATACACTGTACTTGCTGGGAACAGATGGGAGGGCTATTTGCACTGTGTATGGCAATGGGAGCACAATAGTGACTTTTCTTACCAGAAAACAACTCTTGCTCGTAGGAACACAAACTGCATGTGATTCCACTCCATTTAGGAATGGGAAACAAACGCTAGCTCGCCTTAAAAGAAACACACTCTGCTTTTGAGAAAAAAGCACTCTTCTACTCTACTGTGTTTCCTAAGGGGTCCGAACAGTGAGCTTGCTCAGAAAAAAAAAACTGTGCTTCCTACACACACGGCCATATCTAGTTCAAGTCTGCTTAGGAACCTGACAAGAACAGTAGATCCTCTTCAGCCCAATACACTGTACTTGCTGGGTACAGACGCGAGAGCTATTTGCACTGTGTATGGCAAGGGGAGCGCAATAGTGACTTTCCTTACCAGAAAACAACTCTTGCTCGTAGGACCAGAAACTGCATGTGATTCCACTCCATTTAGGACTGGGAAACAAATGCTAGCTCGCCTTACAAAAACACACTCTGCTTTAGAGAAAAGAGCACTCTTCTACTCTACTGTGTTTCCTATAGGGCCAGAACAGTGAGCTTGCTCAGAACAAAAGAATTGTGCTTCCTACACACGGGCCATATCTAGTTCAACTCTGCTTAGGAAACTGACAAGAACAGTAGCTCCTCTTCAGTCCGATTAACTGTACTTGCTGGGAACAGACGCGAGTGCTATTTGCACTCTGTATGGCAATGGGAGCTCAATAGTGACTTTCCTTACCAGAAAACAACTCTTGTTCGTAGGACCAGAAACTGCATGCGATTCAAATCCATTTAGGACTAGGAAACAAACGCTAGCTCGCCTTACAAGAAACACACTCTGCTTTTGAGAAAAGAGCACTCTTCTACTCTACTGTGTTTCCTATGGTGTCCGAACAGTGAGCTTGCTCAGAACAATAGAACTGTGCTTCCTGCACACACGGCCATATCTAGTTCAATTCTGCTTAGGAACCTGACAAGAACAGTAGATCCTCTTCAATCCAATACACTGTACTTGCTGGGAACAGACGCCAGTGCTATTTGTCCTGTGTATGGCAATGGCAGCGCAATAGTGACTCCTCTTACCATAAAACATCTCTTGATCGTAGGACCAGAAACTGCATGTGATTCCACTCCATTTAGGACTGGGAAACAAATGGTAGCTCGCCTTACAAGAAACACACTCTGCTTTAGAGAAAAGAGCACTCTTCTACTCTACTGTGTTTCCTAAGAGTTTCGAACAGTGAGCTTGCTCAGAACAAAAGAACTGTGCTTCCTACACACACGGGCTATATCTAGTTCAACTCTGCTTAGGAAACTGAGAAGAACAGTAGCTCCTCTTCAGTCCAATACCCTGTACTTGCTGGGAACAGACACGAGTGCTATTTGTCCTGTGTATGGCAATGGCAGCGCAATAGTGACTCTTCTTACCATAAAACAACTCTTGCTCGTAGGACCAGAAACTGCATGTGATTCAACTCCATTTAGGATGGGAAACAAACGCTAGCTCGCCTTACAAGAAACACACTCTGCTTTAGAGAAAAGAGCACTCTTCTACTCTACTGTGTTTCCTATGAGGTCCAAACAGTGAGCTTGCTCAAAACAAAAGAACTGTGCTTCCTACACACACGGGCCATATCTAGTTCAACTCTGCTTAGGATACTGACAAGAACAGTAGCTCCTCTTCAGTCCAATACACTGTACTTGCGGGGAACAGACGCGAGTGCTATTTGCACTGTGTATGGCAATTGGAGCACAATTGTGACTTGTCTTTCCAGAAAACATCTCTTGCTCGTAGGACAAAAAACTGCATGTGACTCAACTCCATTTAGGACTGGGAAACAAACACTAGCTCGACTTCCAAGAAGCACACTCTGCTTTTGAGAAAAGAGCACTCTTCTACTCTACTGTTTTTCCTATGTGTTCCGAACAGTGAGCTTGCTCAGAACAAAAAAACTGTGCTTCCTACACACATGGGCCATATCTAGTTCAATTCTACTTAGAAAACTGACAAGAACAGTAGAACCTCTTCAGTCCAATACACTGTACATGCTGGGAACAGACGCCAGTGCTATTTTCCCTGTGTATGACAATGGGAGCGCAATAGTGACTCTTCTTACCAGAAAACAACTCTTGTTCGTGGGACAAGAAACTGCATGTGATTCTACTCGATTTAGGACTGGGAAAGAAACGCTAGCTCGCCTTAAAAGAAACACACTCTGCTTTTGAGAAAAGAGCACTCTTCTACTCTACTGTGTTTCCTATAGGGCCAGAACAGTGAACTTGCTCAGAACAAAAGAACTGTGCTTCCTACACACAGGGGACATATCTAGTTCAACTCTGCTTAGGAATCTGACAAGAACAGGAGCTCCTATTCAGTCCAATACTCTGTACATGCAGGGAACAGACGCCAGTGCTATTTGCACTGTGTATGGCAATGGGAGCGCAATAGTGACTCTTCTTACCAGAAAAAAACTCTTGCTCATAGGACCAGAAACTGCACGGGATTCAATTCCATTTCTGACTGGGAAACAAACACTAGCTCGCCTTTCAAGAAACGCACTCTGATTTGAGAAAAGCGCACTCTTCTACTCTACAGTGTTTCCTATAGGGTCCGAACAGTGAGCTTGCTAAGAACAATTGAACTGTGCTTCCTACACACATGGGCCATATCTAGTTATACTCTGCTTAGGAAACTGACAAGAACAGTAGCTGCTCTTCAGTCCAATACACTGTACTTGCTGGGAACAGACGCGAGTGCTATTTGCACTGTGTATGGCAATGGGAGCGCAATAGTGACTCTTCTTACCAGAAAAAACTCTTGCTCGTAGTACCAGAAACGGCATGGGATTCAACTCCATTTTTGACTGGGAAGCAAATACTAGCTCGCCTTTCAAGAAACACAATTTAATTTTGAGAAAAGAGCACTCATCTACTCTACTGTGTTTCCTATGGTGTCCGCACAGTGTGCTTTCTCAGAACAAAAGAACTGTGCTTCCTACACACACGAGCCATATCTAGTTCAACTCCTTTTAGGAAAATGACAAGAAGAGTAGCTCCTCTTCAGTCCAATACACTGTACTTGCTGGAAACAGACGCGAGTGCGATTTGCACTATGTATGGCAATGGGAGCGCAATAGTGACATTCCTTACCAGAAAACAACTCTTGCTCATAGGACCAGAAATTGGTGTGATTCAACTCCATTTAGGACTGGGAAACAAACTCTAGCTCGCCTTACAAGAAACACACTCTGCTTTTGAGAAAAGAGCACTCTTCTACTCTACTGTGTTTCCTATAGGGCCAGAACAGTGAGCTTGATCAGACAAGAGAACTGTGCTTCCTACACACACGGCTATATCTAGTTCAATTTTGCTTAGAAAACTGAAAAGAACAGTAGATCCTCTTCAGTCCAATACACTGTACATGCTGGGAACAGATGTCAGTGCTATTTGCCCTGTGTATGACAATGGGAGCGGAATAGTGACTCTTCTTACCAGAAAACAACTCTTGCTCGTAGGACCACAAACTGCATGGGATTCAACTTCATTTAGAACTGGGTAACACACGCTATCTCGCCTTACAAGAAACACACTCTGCTTTTGAGAAAAGAGCACGCTTCTACTCTGCTGTGTTTCCTATGGGGTCCAAACAGTGAGCTTGCTCAGAACAAAAGAACTGTGCTTCCTACACACTCGGGCCATATCTAGTTCAACTCTGCTTAGGAAACTGACAAGAATAGTAGCTGCTCTTCAGTCCAATACACTGTACTTGCTGGGAACAGACGCGAGTGCTATTTGCACTGTGTATGGCAATGGGAGCACAATAGTGACTCTTCTTACCAGAAAACAACTCTTGCTTGTAGTACCAGAAACTGCATGGGATTCAACTCCATTTCTGACTGGGAAACAAACACTACCTCGCCTTTCCAGAAACACAATCAAATTTTGAGAAGAGAGCACTCATCTACTCTACTGTGTTTCCTATGATGTCCGCACAGTGATCTTTCTCAGAACACAAGAAGTGTGCTTCCTACACACATGAGCCATATCTGGTTCAACTCCTCTTAGGAAAATGACAAGAACAGTAGCTCCTCTTCAGTCCAATACACTGTACTTGCTGGGAACAGACGCGAGTGCTATTTGCACTATGTATGGCAATGGGAGTACAACAGTGACTTTCCTTACCAGAAAACAACTCTTGCTCATATGACCAGAAACTGCATGTGAATCAACTCCATTCAGGACTGGGAAGCAAACGCTAGCTCGCCTTACAAGAAAAACACTCTGCTTTTGAGAAAAGAGCACTCTTCTACTCTTCTGTGTATCCTATAGGGCCAGAACAGTGAGCTTGATCAGAACAAGAGAATTGTGCTTCCTACACACACGGCCATATCTAGTTCAATTCTGCTTAGGAAACTGACAAGAACAGTAGATCCTCTTCAGTCCAATACACTGTACATGCTGGGAACAGACGCCAGTGCTATTTGCCCTGTGTATGACAATGGGAGCACAATAGTGACTCTTCTTACCAGAAAACAACTCTTGGTCGTAGGACCACAAACTGCATGGGATTCCACTCCATTTAGTACTGGGAAACAAACGCTATCTTGCCTTACATGAAACACACTCTACTTTTGAGAAAAGAGCTCGCTTCTACTCTATTGTGTTTCCAATGGGGTCTGAACAGTGAGCTTGCTCAGAACAAAAGAACTGTGCTTCCTACACACACGGCCATATCTAGTTCAACTCTGCTTAGGAAACTGACAAGAACAGTAGCTCCTCTTCAGTCCAATACACTGTACTTGCTGGAAACAGACGTGACTGCTATTTGCACTGTGTATGGCAAAGGGAGCGCAATAGTGACTTTCCTTAAGAGAAAACAACTCTTGCTGGTAGGACCAAAAACTTCATGTGATTCAACTCCATTTAGGACTGGAAACAAACGCTAGCTCGCCTTAGAAGAAACACACTCTGCTTTTGAGAAAAGTGCACTCTTCTACTCTATTGTGTTTCCTAAGGGGTCGAACTGTGAGCTTGCTCAGAACAAAAGACCTGTGCTTCCTACACACGGGCTATATCTAGTTCAACTCTGCTTAGGTAACTGACAAGAAAACTAGCTCCTCTTCAGTCCAATACACTGTACATGCTGGGAACAGATGCCTGTGCTGTTTGCCCTGTGTATGACAATGGGAGCGCAATAGTGACTCTTCTTACCAGAAAACAACTCTTGCTCGTAGGACCACAAACTGCATGGGATTCAACTCCATTTAGTACTGGGTAACAAACGCTGTCTCGCCTTACAGGAAACACACTCTGCTTTTGAGAAAAGGGCACTCTTCTACTCTATTGTGTTTCCTACGGGGTCCGAACTGTGAGCTTGCTCAGAACAAAAGAACTGTGCTTCCTACACACACGTGCCATATCTAGTTCAACTCTGCTTAGGAAACTGACAAGAACAGTAGCTGCTCTTCAGTCCAATACACTGTACTTGCTGGGAACAGACGCGAGTGCTATTTGCACTGTGTATGGCAATGGGAGCGCAATAGTGACTCTTCTTACCAGAAAACAACTCTTGCTCGTAGTACCAGAAACTGCATGGGACTCAACTCCATTTGTGACTGGGAAACAAACACTAGCTCGACTTTCAAGAAAAACAATCAAATTTTGAGAATAGAGCACTCATCTACTCTACTGTGTTTCCTATGATGTCCGCATATTGTGCTTTCTCAGAACAAAAGAACTGTGCTTTCTACACACATGGGATATATCTGGTTCAACTCCTCTTATGAAAATGACAAGAACAGTAGCTCCTCTTCAGTCCAATACACTGTACTTGCTGGGAACAGACGCGAGTGCTATTTGCACTATGTTTGGGTATGGGAGCGCACTAGTGACTTTCATTACCAGAAAACAACTCTTGCTCATAGGACCAGAAACTGGATGTGATTCAACTCCATTTAGGACTGGGAAACAAATGCTAGCTCGCCTTACAAGGAACACACTCTGCTTTTGAGAAAAGGGCACTCTTCTACTCTATTGTGTTTCTTACGGGGTCCGAACTGTGAGCTTGCTCAGAACAAAAGACCTGTGCTTCCTACACACACGGGCCATATCTGGTTCAACTCTGCTTAGGAAACTGACAAGAACAGTAGCTCCTCTTCAGTCCAATACACTGTACTTGCTGGGAACAGACACAAGTGCTATTTGCCCTGTGTATGACAATGGGGGCACAATATTGACTCTTCTTACCAGAAAACAACTCTTCCTCGTAGGACCAGAAACTGCATGTGATTCAACTCCATTTAGGACTGGGAAAAAAACGCTAGCTCGCCTTACAAGAAACACACTTTACTTTTGAGAAAAGAGCACTCTTCTACTCTACTGTGTTTCCCATTGTGTCCACACAGTGTGCTTTCCCAGAAAAAAAGAACTGTGTATCCTACACACACGGGCCATATCTAGTTCAACTCCTCTTAGGAAAATGACAAGAACAGTAGCTCCTCTTCAGTCCAATACACTGTACTTGCTGGGAACAGACGTGAGTGCTATTTGCACTATGTATGGCAATGGGAGCGCAATTGTGACTTTCCTTACCAGAAAACAACTCTTGCTCATAGGACCAGAAACTGCAAGTGATTCAACTCCATTTAGGACTGGGAAACAAACGCTAGCTCGCCTTACAAGAAACACACTCTGCTTTTGAGAAAAGAGCACTCCTCTACACTACTGTGTTTCCTATGGGGTCCGAACAGTGAGCTTGCTTAGAAAAAAACAACTGTGCTTCCTACACACACGGGCCATATCTAGTTCAACTCTGCTTAGGAAACTGACAAGAACAGTAGCTCCTCTTCAGTCCAATACACTGTACTTGCTGGGAACCGACGCCAAAGCTATTTGCACTGTGTATGACATTGTGAGCACAATAGTGATTCTTCTTACCAGAAAACAATTCTTGCTCGTAGGACCAGAAACTGCATGGGATTCAACTCCATTTAGGACTGGGAAACAAACGCAAGCTCGCCTACAAGAAACACACTCTGCTTTTGAGAAAAGAGCACTCATCTACTCTACTGGGTTTCCTATGGGGTCCGAACAGTGAGCTTGCTCAGAACAAAAGACCTGAGCTTCCTACACACACGGGCCATATCTAGTTCAACTCTGCTTAGGAAACTGACAAGAACAGTAGCTCCTCTTCAGTCCAATACACTGTACTTGCTGGGAACAGAAGCAAGTGCTATTTGAACTGTGTATGTCAATGAGATAGCAATAGTGACTTTCCCTACCAGAAAACATCTCTTGCTTATAGGACCAGAAACTGCATGTGATTCAACTCCATTTAGGTCTGGGAAACAAACGCTAGCTCGCCTTACAAGAAACACACTCTGCTTTAGAGAAAAGATCACTCTTCTACTCTACTGTGTTTCCTATGGGGTCCGAACAGTGAGCACGCTCAGAACAAAAGAACTGTGCTTCCTACGTACACGGCCATATCTAGTTCATTTCTGCTTAGGAACCTGAGAAGAACAGTAGATTCTCTTCAGTCCAATACACTGTACATGCTGGGAACAGATGCCAGTGCTATTTGCCCTGTGTATGACAATGGGAGCACAATAGTGACTCTTCTTACCAAAAAACATCTCTTGCTCGTAGGACCACAAACTGCATGGGATTCAACTCCACTTAGTACTGGGTAACAAACGCTATCTCGCCTTACAAGAAACACACTCTGCTTTTGAGAAAAGAGCACGCTTCTACTCTATTGTGTTTCCTATGGGGTCCGAACAGTGAGCTTGCTCAGAACAAAAGAACTGTGCTTCCTACACACTCGGGCCATATCTACTTCAACTCTGCTTAGGAAACTGACAAGAACAGTAGCTGCTCTTCAGTCCAATACACTGTACTTGCTGGGAACAGACGCGAGTGCTATTTGCACTGTGTATGGCAATGGGAGCACAATAGTGATTCTTCTTACCAGAAAGCAACTCTTGCTCGTAGGAACACAAACTGCATGGGATTCAACTCCATTTTTGACTGGCAAACAAACACTAGCTCGCCTTTCCAGAAACACAATCAAATTTTGAGAAGAGAGCACTCATCTACTCTATTGTGTTTCCTATGGGGTCCAAACAGTGAGCTTGCAAAGAACAAAAGAACTGTGCTTCCTACAAACACGGATCATATCTAGTTCAACTCTGCTTAGGAAACTGACAAGAACATTAGCACCTATCCAGTCCAATACACTGTACTTGCTGGGAACAGACGCGAGTGCTATTTGCACTGTGTATGGCAATGGGAGCGCAATGTGACTTTCCTTACCAGAAAAGAACTCTTGATCGTAGGACCTGAAACTGCATGTGATTCAACTCCATTTCGGACTAGGAAACAAACGCTAGCTCGCCTTACAAGAAACACACTCCGCTTATGAGAAAAGAGCACTCTTCTTCTCTACTGTGTTTCCTATAGGGCCAGAACAGTGAGCTTGCTCAGAACATAAGAACTGTGCTTCCTACACACACGGCCATATTGAGTTCAACTCTGCTTAGGAACCTGACAAGAACAGTAGCTCCTCTTCAGTCCAATACACTGTACTTGCTGGGAACAGACGCATGTGCTATTTGCACTGTGTATGGCAATGGGAGCGCAATAGTGACTTTCCTTACCAGAAAACAACTCTTGCTCGTAGGACCAGAAACTGCATGTGATTCCACTCCATTTAGGACTGGAAACAAATGCAAGCTCACCTTACAAGAAACACACTCTGCTTTAGAGAAAAGAGCACTCTTCTAGTCTACTGTGTTTCCTATAGGGCCAGAACAGTGAGCTTGCTCAGTACAAAAGAACTGTGCTTCCTACACACGGGCCATATCTAGTTCAACTCTGCTTAGGACCTGACAAGAACAGTAGATCCTCTTCAGTCCAATACACTGTACTTGCTGGGAACAGACTCCAGTGCTATTTGTCCTGTGTATGGCAATGGCAGCGCAATAGTGACTCTTCTTACCAGAAAACAACTCTTGCTCGTAGTACCAGAAACTGCATGTGATTCAACTCCATTTAGGCCTGGGAAACAAACTCTAGCTCGCTTTACAAGAAACACACTCTGCTTTTGAGAAAAGAGCACTCTTCTACTCTACTGTGTTTCCTATAGGGCCAGAACAGTGAGCTTGCTCAGAAAAAAAGAACTGTGCTTCCTACACACGGGCCATATCTAGTTCAACTCTGCTTAGGAAACTGAGAAGAACAGTAGCTCCTCTTCAGTCCAATACACTGTACTTTCTGGGAACAGACGCGAGGGCTATTTGCACTGTGTATGGCAATGGGAGCGCAATAGTGACTTTCTTTACCAGAAAACAACTCTTGCTCGTAGGTCCAGAAACTGCATGTGATTCCACTCCATTTAGGACTGGGAAACAAAATCTAGCTCGCTTTACAAGAAACACACTCTGCTTTTGAGAAAAGAGCACTCTTCTACTCTACTGTGATTCCTATAGGGCCAGAACAGTGAGCTTGCTCAGAAAAAAAGAACTGTGCTTCCTACACACACGGGCCATATCTATTTCAACTCTGCTTAGGAATCTGAGAAGAACAGTAGCGCCTCTTCAGTCCAATATACTGTACTTGCTGGGAACAGATGGGAGGGCTATTTGCACTGTGTATGGCAATGGGAGCACAATAGTGACTTTCCTTACCAGAAAAAAACTCTTGCTCGTAGGACCAGAAACTGCATGTGATTCCACTCCATTTAGGAATGGGAAACAAACGCTAGCTAGCCTTAAAAGAAACACACTCTGCTTTTGAGAAAAAAGCACTCTTCTACTCTACTGTGATTCCTATGGGGTCCGAAGAGTGAGCTTGCTCAGAAAAAAAAACTGTGCTTCCTACACACACGGCCATATCTAGTTCAAGTCTGCTTAGGAACCTGACAAGAACAGTAGATCCTCTTCAGCCCAATACACTGTACTTGCTGCGAACAGATGCCAGTGCTATTTGTCCTGTGTATGGCAATGGCAGTGCAATAGTGACTCTTCTCACCATAAAACAACTCTTGCTCGTAGTACCAGAAACTGCATGGGATTCAACTCCATTTAGGACTGCGAAACAAACGCTAGCACGCCTTACAAGAAATACACTCTGCTTTAGAGAAAAGAGCACTCTTCTACTCTACTGTGTTTCCTATGTGGTCCAAACAGTGAGCTTGCACAGAACAAAAGAACTGTGCTTCCTACAAACACGGATCATATCTAGTTCAACTCTGCTTAGGAAACTGACAAGAACAGTAGCTCCTCTTCAGTCCGATACACTGTGCTTTCTGGGAACAGACGCGAGTGCTATTTGCACTGTGTATGGCAATGGGAGCACAATAGTGACTTTCCTTACCAGAAAACAACTCTTGCTCGTAGTACCAGAAACTGCATGGGATTCAACTCCATTTAGGACTGGGAAACAAATGCTAGCTCGCCTTACATGAAACACACTCTGCTTTTGAGAAAAGACCAGTCTTCTACTCTACTGTGTTTCCTATGGGGTCCAAACAGTGAGCTTGCTCAGAACAAAAGAACTATGCTTCCTACACACACGTGCTATATCTAGTTCAGCTCTGCTTAGGAAACTGACAAGAACAGTAGCTCCTCTTCAGTCCAATACACTTTACTTGCGGGGAACAGACGCGAGTGCTATTTGCACTGTGTATGGAAATTGGAGCACAATAGTGACTCGTCTTACCAAAAAACAACTCTTGCTCATAGGACCAAAAACTACATGGGACTCAACTCCATTTAGGACTGGAAAACAAACGCTAGCTCGACTTTCAAGAAACACACTCTGCTTTTGAGAAAAGAGCACTCTTCTACTCTACTGTGTTTCCTATGGGGTCCAAACAGTTAGCTTACTCAGAACAAAAGAACTGTGCTTCCTACACACTCGGACCATATCTAGTTCAACTCTGCTTAGTAAACTGACAAGAACAGTAGCTCCTATTCAGTCCAATACACTGTACTTGCTGGGAAAAAACGCGTGTGCTATTTGCCTTGTGTAGGGCAATGGGAGCACAATAGTGACTTTCCTTACCATAAAACAACTCTTGCTCATAGGACCAGAAACTCCATGTGATTCAACACCATTTAGGTCTGGGAAACAAATGCTAGCTCGCCTTACATGAAACACACTCTGCTTTTGAGAAAAGAGCACTCTTCTACTCTACTGTCTTTCCTATGGGGTCCGAACAGTGAGCTTGCTCAGAACAAAAGAACTGTGCTTCCTACACACAAGGGCCATATCTAGTTCAACTCTGCTTAGGAAACTGACAAGAACAGTAGCTCCTCTTCAGTCCAATACACTGTACTTGCGGGGAAGAGACGCGAGTGCTGTTTGCACTGTGTATGGCAATTGGAGCACCATAGTGACTCGTCTTACAAGAAAACAACTCTTGCTCGTAGGACAAAAAACTGCATGTGACTCAACTCCATTTAGGACTGGGAAACAAACGCTAGCTCGCCTTACAAGAAACACACTCTGCTTTTGAGAAAAGAGCACTCTTCTACTCTACTGTGTTTCCTATGGAGTCCGAACACTGAACTTGCTCAGAACAAAAGAACTGTGCTTCCTACACACACGGCCATATCTAGTTCAATTCTGCTTAGGAACCTGACAAGAACAGTAGATCCTCTTCAGTCCAATACACTGTACTTGCTGGGAAAAGACGCCAGTGCTATTTGTCCTGTGTATGGCAATGGCAGCGCAAAAGTGAATCTTCTTACCATAAAACAACTCTTGCTCGTAGGACTAGAAACTGCATGTGATTCAACTCCATTTAGGACTGGAAAATAAACGCTAGCTTGCCTTACAAGAAACACACTCTGCTTTAGAGTAAAGAGCACTCATCTACTCTACTGTGTTTCCTATATGGCCAGAACAGTGAGCTTGCTCAGAACAAAAGAACTGTGCTTCCTTCACACACGGCCATATTTAGTTCAATTCTGCTTAGGAAACTGTGAAGAACAGTAGCTCCTTTTCAGTCCAATACACTGTACTTGCTGGGAACAGATGGGAGGGCTATTTGCACTGTGTATGGCAATGGGAGCACAATAGTGACTTTTCTTACCAGAAAACAACTCTTGCTCGTAGGAACACAAACTGCATGTGATTCCACTCCATTTAGGAATGGGAAACAAACGCTAGCTCGCCTTAAAAGAAACACACTCTGCTTTTGAGAAAAAAGCACTCTTCTACTCTACTGTGTTTCCTAAGGGGTCCGAACAGTGAGCTTGCTCAGAAAAAAAAAACTGTGCTTCCTACACACACGGCCATATCTAGTTCAAGTCTGCTTAGGAACCTGACAAGAACAGTAGATCCTCTTCAGCCCAATACACTGTACTTGCTGGGTACAGACGCGAGAGCTATTTGCACTGTGTATGGCAAGGGGAGCGCAATAGTGACTTTCCTTACCAGAAAACAACTCTTGCTCGTAGGACCAGAAACTGCATGTGATTCCACTCCATTTAGGACTGGGAAACAAATGCTAGCTCGCCTTACAAAAACACACTCTGCTTTAGTGAAAAGAGCACTCTTCTACTCTACTGTGTTTCCTATAGGGCCAGAACAGTGAGCTTGCTCAGAACAAAAGAACTGTGCTTCCTACACACGGGCCATATCTAGTTCAACTCTGCTTAGGAATCTGACAAGAACAGTAGCTCCACTTCAGTCCGATTAACTGTACTTGCTGGGAACAGACGCGAGTGCTATTTGCACTCTGTATGGCAATGGGAGGTCAATAGTGACTTTCCTTACCAGAAAACAACTCTTGCTCGTAGGACCAGAAACTGCATGTGATTCCACTCCATTTAGGACTGGGAAACAAATGCTAGCTCGCCTTACAAAAACACACTCTGCTTTAGAGAAAAGAGCACTCTTCTACTCTACTGTGTTTCCTATAGGGCCAGAACAGTGAGCTTGCTCAGAACAAAAGAATTGTGCTTCCTACACACGGGCCATATCTAGTTCAACTCTGCTTAGGAAACTGACAAGAACAGTAGCTCCTCTTCAGTCCGATTAACTGTACTTGCTGGGAACAGACGCGAGTGCTATTTGCACTCTGTATGGCAATGGGAGCTCAATAGTGACTTTCCTTACCAGAAAACAACTCTTGTTCGTAGGACCAGAAACTGCATGCGATTCAAATCCATTTAGGACTAGGAAACAAACGCTAGCTCGCCTTACAAGAAACACACTCTGCTTTTGAGAAAAGAGCACTCTTCTACTCTACTGTGTTTCCTATGGTGTCCGAACAGTGAGCTTGCTCAGAACAATAGAACTGTGCTTCCTGCACACACGGCCATATCTAGTTCAATTCTGCTTAGGAACCTGACAAGAACAGTAGATCCTCTTCAATCCAATACACTGTACTTGCTGGGAACAGACGCCAGTGCTATTTGTCCTGTGTATGGCAATGGCAGCGCAATAGTGACTCCTCTTACCATAAAACATCTCTTGATCGTAGGACCAGAAACTGCATGTGATTCCACTCCATTTAGGACTGGGAAACAAATGGTAGCTCGCCTTACAAGAAACACACTCTGCTTTAGAGAAAAGAGCACTCTTCTACTCTACTGTGTTTCCTAAGAGTTTCGAACAGTGAGCTTGCTCAGAACAAAAGAACTGTGCTTCCTACACACACGGGCTATATCTAGTTCAACTCTGCTTAGGAAACTGAGAAGAACAGTAGCTCCTCTTCAGTCCAATACCCTGTACTTGCTGGGAACAGACACGAGTGCTATTTGTCCTGTGTATGGCAATGGCAGCGCAATAGTGACTCTTCTTACCATAAAACAACTCTTGCTCGTAGGACCAGAAACTGCATGTGATTCAACTCCATTTAGGATGGGAAACAAACGCTAGCTCGCCTTACAAGAAACACACTCTGCTTTAGAGAAAAGAGCACTCTTCTACTCTACTGTGTTTCCTATGAGGTCCAAACAGTGAGCTTGCTCAAAACAAAAGAACTGTGCTTCCTACACACACGGGCCATATCTAGTTCAACTCTGCTTAGGATACTGACAAGAACAGTAGCTCCTCTTCAGTCCAATACACTGTACTTGCGGGGAACAGACGCGAGTGCTATTTGCACTGTGTATGGCAATTGGAGCACAATTGTGACTTGTCTTACCAGAAAACATCTCTTGCTCGTAGGACAAAAAACTGCATGTGACTCAACTCCATTTAGGACTGGGAAACAAACACTAGCTCGACTTCCAAGAAGCACACTCTGCTTTTGAGAAAAGAGCACTCTTCTACTCTACTGTTTTTCCTATGTGTTCCGAACAGTGAGCTTGCTCAGAACAAAAAAACTGTGCTTCCTACACACATGGGCCATATCTAGTTCAATTCTACTTAGAAAACTGACAAGAACAGTAGAACCTCTTCAGTCCAATACACTGTACATGCTGGGAACAGACGCCAGTGCTATTTTCCCTGTGTATGACAATGGGAGCGCAATAGTGACTCTTCTTACCAGAAAACAACTCTTGTTCGTGGGACAAGAAACTGCATGTGATTCTACTCGATTTAGGACTGGGAAAGAAACGCTAGCTCGCCTTAAAAGAAACACACTCTGCTTTTGAGAAAAGAGCACTCTTCTACTCTACTGTGTTTCCTATAGGGCCAGAACAGTGAACTTGCTCAGAACAAAAGAACTGTGCTTCCTACACACAGGGGACATATCTAGTTCAACTCTGCTTAGGAATCTGACAAGAACAGGAGCTCCTATTCAGTCCAATACTCTGTACATGCAGGGAACAGACGCCAGTGCTATTTGCACTGTGTATGGCAATGGGAGCGCAATAGTGACTCTTCTTACCAGAAAAAAACTCTTGCTCGTAGGACCAGAAACTGCACGGGATTCAATTCCATTTCTGACTGGGAAACAAACACTAGCTCGCCTTTCAAGAAACGCACTCTGATTTGAGAAAAGCGCACTCTTCTACTCTACAGTGTTTCCTATAGGGTCCGAACAGTGAGCTTGCTAAGAACAATTGAACTGTGCTTCCTACACACATGGGCCATATCTAGTTATACTCTGCTTAGGAAACTGACAAGAACAGTAGCTGCTCTTCAGTCCAATACACTGTACTTGCTGGGAACAGACGCGAGTGCTATTTGCACTGTGTATGGCAATGGGAGCGCAATAGTGACTCTTCTTACCAGAAAAAACTCTTGCTCGTAGGACCAGAAACGGCATGGGATTCAACTCCATTTTTGACTGGGAAGCAAATACTAGCTCGCCTTTCAAGAAACACAATTTAATTTTGAGAAAAGAGCACTCATCTACTCTACTGTGTTTCCTATGGTGTCCGCACAGTGTGCTTTCTCAGAACAAAAGAACTGTGCTTCCTACACACACGAGCCATATCTAGTTCAACTCCTTTTAGGAAAATGACAAGAAGAGTAGCTCCTCTTCAGTCCAATACACTGTACTTGCTGGAAACAGACGCGAGTGCGATTTGCACTATGTATGGCAATGGGAGCGCAATAGTGACATTCCTTACCAGAAAACAACTCTTGCTCATAGGACCAGAAATTGGTGTGATTCAACTCCATTTAGGACTGGGAAACAAACTCTAGCTCGCCTTACAAGAAACACACTCTGCTTTTGAGAAAAGAGCACTCTTCTACTCTACTGTGTTTCCTATAGGGCCAGAACAGTGAGCTTGATCAGACAAGAGAACTGTGCTTCCTACACACACGGCCATATCTAGTTCAATTTTGCTTAGAAAACTGAAAAGAACAGTAGATCCTCTTCAGTCCAATACACTGTACATGCTGGGAACAGATGTCAGTGCTATTTGCCCTGTGTATGACAATGGGAGCGGAATAGTGACTCTTCTTACCAGAAAACAACTCTTGCTCGTAGGACCACAAACTGCATGGGATTCAACTTCATTTAGAACTGGGTAACACACGCTATCTCGCCTTACAAGAAACACACTCTGCTTTTGAGAAAAGAGCACGCTTCTACTCTGCTGTGTTTCCTATGGGGTCCAAACAGTGAGCTTGCTCAGAACAAAAGAACTGTGCTTCCTACACACTCGGGCCATATCTAGTTCAACTCTGCTTAGGAAACTGACAAGAATAGTAGCTGCTCTTCAGTCCAATACACTGTACTTGCTGGGAACAGACGCGAGTGCTATTTGCACTGTGTATGGCAATGGGAGCACAATAGTGACTCTTCTTACCAGAAAACAACTCTTGCTTGTAGTACCAGAAACTGCATGGGATTCAACTCCATTTCTGACTGGGAAACAAACACTACCTCGCCTTTCCAGAAACACAATCAAATTTTGAGAAGAGAGCACTCATCTACTCTACTGTGTTTCCTATGATGTCCGCACAGTGATCTTTCTCAGAACACAAGAAGTGTGCTTCCTACACACA
The DNA here is from genome assembly GCF_949786415.1 of Peromyscus eremicus. Taxonomy (NCBI): domain Eukaryota; kingdom Metazoa; phylum Chordata; class Mammalia; order Rodentia; family Cricetidae; genus Peromyscus; species Peromyscus eremicus. Next base: position 34,548 of record NW_026736248.1, on the reverse strand, counting down.
TGAGCCATATCTGGTTCAACTCCTCTTAGGAAAATGACAAGAACAGTAGCTCCTCTTCAATCCAATACACTGTACTTGCTGGGAACAGACGCGAGTGCTATTTGCACTATGTATGGCAATGGGAGTACAACAGTGACTTTCCTTACCAGAAAACAACTCTTGCTCATATGACCAGAAACTGCATGTGAATCAACTCCATTCAGGACTGGGAAGCAAACGCTAGCTCGCCTTACAAGAAAAACACTCTGCTTTTGAGAAAAGAGCACTCTTCTACTCTTCTGTGTATCCTATAGGGCCAGAACAGTGAGCTTGATCAGAACAAGAGAATTGTGCTTCCTACACACACGGCCATATCTAGTTCAATTCTGCTTAGGAAACTGACAAGAACAGTAGATCCTCTTCAGTCCAATACACTGTACATGCTGGGAACAGACGCCAGTGCTATTTGCCCTGTGTATGACAATGGGAGCACAATAGTGACTCTTCTTACCAGAAAACAACTCTTGGTCGTAGGACCACAAACTGCATGGGATTCCACTCCATTTAGTACTGGGAAACAAACGCTATCTTGCCTTACAAGAAACACACTCTACTTTTGAGAAAAGAGCTCGCTTCTACTCTATTGTGTTTCCAATGGGGTCTGAACAGTGAGCTTGCTCAGAACAAAAGAACTGTGCTTCCTACACACACGGCCATATCTAGTTCAACTCTGCTTAGGAAACTGACAAGAACAGTAGCTCCTCTTCAGTCCAATACACTGTACTTGCTGGAAACAGACGTGACTGCTATTTGCACTGTGTATGGCAAAGGGAGCGCAATAGTGACTTTCCTTAAGAGAAAACAACTCTTGCTGGTAGGACCAAAAACTTCATGTGATTCAACTCCATTTAGGACTGGAAACAAACGCTAGCTCGCCTTAGAAGAAACACACTCTGCTTTTGAGAAAAGTGCACTCTTCTACTCTATTGTGTTTCCTAAGGGGTCGAACTGTGAGCTTGCTCAGAACAAAAGACCTGTGCTTCCTACACACGGGCTATATCTAGTTCAACTCTGCTTAGGTAACTGACAAGAAAACTAGCTCCTCTTCAGTCCAATACACTGTACATGCTGGGAACAGATGCCTGTGCTGTTTGCCCTGTGTATGACAATGGGAGCGCAATAGTGACTCTTCTTACCAGAAAACAACTCTTGCTCGTAGGACCACAAACTGCATGGGATTCAACTCCATTTAGTACTGGGTAACAAACGCTGTCTCTCCTTACAGGAAACACACTCTGCTTTTGAGAAAAGGGCACTCTTCTACTCTATTGTGTTTCCTACGGGGTCCGAACTGTGAGCTTGCTCAGAACAAAAGAACTGTGCTTCCTACACACACGTGCCATATCTAGTTCAACTCTGCTTAGGAAACTGACAAGAACAGTAGCTGCTCTTCAGTCCAATACACTGTACTTGCTGGGAACAGACGCGAGTGCTATTTGCACTGTGTATGGCAATGGGAGCGCAATAGTGACTCTTCTTACCAGAAAACAACTCTTGCTCGTAGTACCAGAAACTGCATGGGACTCAACTCCATTTGTGACTGGGAAACAAACACTAGCTCGACTTTCAAGAAAAACAATCAAATTTTGAGAATAGAGCACTCATCTACTCTACTGTGTTTCCTATGATGTCCGCATAGTGTGCTTTCTCAGAACAAAAGAACTGTGCTTTCTACACACATGGGATATATCTGGTTCAACTCCTCTTATGAAAATGACAAGAACAGTAGCTCCTCTTCAGTCCAATACACTGTACTTGCTGGGAACAGACGCGAGTGCTATTTGCACTATGTTTGGGTATGGGAGCGCACTAGTGACTTTCATTACCAGAAAACAACTCTTGCTCATAGGACCAGAAACTGGATGTGATTCAACTCCATTTAGGACTGGGAAACAAATGCTAGCTCGCCTTACAAGGAACACACTCTGCTTTTGAGAAAAGGGCACTCTTCTACTCTATTGTGTTTCTTACGGGGTCCGAACTGTGAGCTTGCTCAGAACAAAAGACCTGTGCTTCCTACACACACGGGCCATATCTGGTTCAACTCTGCTTAGGAAACTGACAAGAACAGTAGCTCCTCTTCAGTCCAATACACTGTACTTGCTGGGAACAGACGCAAGTGCTATTTGCCCTGTGTATGACAATGGGGGCGCAATATTGACTCTTCTTACCAGAAAACAACTCTTCCTCGTAGGACCAGAAACTGCATGTGATTCAACTCCATTTAGGACTGGGAAAAAAACGCTAGCTCGCCTTACAAGAAACACACTCTACTTTTGAGAAAAGAGCACTCTTCTACTCTACTGTGTTTCCCATTGTGTCCACACAGTGTGCTTTCCCAGAAAAAAAGAACTGTGTATCCTACACACATGGGCCATATCTAGTTCAACTCCTCTTAGGAAAATGACAAGAACAGTAGCTCCTCTTCAGTCCAATACACTGTACTTGCTGGGAACAGACGCGAGTGCTATTTGCACTATGTATGGCAATGGGAGCGCAATTGTGACTTTCCTTACCAGAAAACAACTCTTGCTCATAGGACCAGAAACTGCAAGTGATTCAACTCCATTTAGGACTGGGAAACAAACGCTAGCTCGCCTTACAAGAAACACACTCTGCTTTTGAGAAAAGAGCACTCCTCTACACTACTGTGTTTCCTATGGGGTCCGAACAGTGAGCTTGCTTAGAAAAAAACAACTGTGCTTCCTACACACACGGGCCATATCTAGTTCAACTCTGCTTAGGAAACTGACAAGAACAGTAGCTCCTCTTCAGTCCAATACACTGTACTTGCTGGGAACCGACGCCAAAGCTATTTGCACTGTGTATGACATTGTGAGCACAATAGTGATTCTTCTTACCAGAAAACAATTCTTGCTCGTAGGACCAGAAACTGCATGGGATTCAACTCCATTTAGGACTGGGAAACAAACGCAAGCTCGCCTACAAGAAACACACTCTGCTTTTGAGAAAAGAGCACTCATCTACTCTACTGGGTTTCCTATGGGGTCCGAACATTGAGCTTGCTCAGAACAAAAGACCTGAGCTTCCTACACACACGGGCCATATCTAGTTCAACTCTGCTTAGGAAACTGACAAGAACAGTAGCTCCTCTTCAGTCCAATACACTGTACTTGCTGGGAACAGAAGCAAGTGCTATTTGAACTGTGTATGTCAATGAGATAGCAATAGTGACTTTCCCTACCAGAAAACATCTCTTGCTTATAGGACCAGAAACTGCATGTGATTCAACTCCATTTAGGTCTGGGAAACAAACGCTAGCTCGCCTTACAAGAAACACACTCTGCTTTAGAGAAAAGATCACTCTTCTACTCTACTGTGTTTCCTATGGGGTCCGAACAGTGAGCACGCTCAGAACAAAAGAACTGTGCTTCCTACGTACACGGCCATATCTAGTTCATTTCTGCTTAGGAACCTGAGAAGAACAGTAGATTCTCTTCAGTCCAATACACTGTACATGCTGGGAACAGATGCCAGTGCTATTTGCCCTGTGTATGACAATGGGAGCACAATAGTGACTCTTCTTACCAAAAAACATCTCTTGCTCGTAGGACCACAAACTGCATGGGATTCAACTCCACTTAGTACTGGGTAACAAACGCTATCTCGCCTTACAAGAAACACACTCTGCTTTTGAGAAAAGAGCACGCTTCTACTCTATTGTGTTTCCTATGGGGTCCGAACAGTGAGCTTGCTCAGAACAAAAGAACTGTGCTTCCTACACACTCGGGCCATATCTAGTTCAACTCTGCTTAGGAAACTGACAAGAACAGTAGCTGCTCTTCAGTCCAATACACTGTACTTGCTGGGAACAGACGCGAGTGCTATTTGCACTGTGTATGGCAATGGGAGCACAATAGTGATTCTTCTTACCAGAAAGCAACTCTTGCTCGTAGGAACACAAACTGCATGGGATTCAACTCCATTTTTGACTGGCAAACAAACACTAGCTCGCCTTTCCAGAAACACAATCAAATTTTGAGAAGAGAGCACTCATCTACTCTATTGTGTTTCCTATGGGGTCCAAACAGTGAGCTTGCAAAGAACAAAAGAACTGTGCTTCCTACAAACACGGATCATATCTAGTTCAACTCTGCTTAGGAAACTGACAAGAACATTAGCACCTATCCAGTCCAATACACTGTACTTGCTGGGAACAGACGCGAGTGCTATTTGCACTGTGTATGGCAATGGGAGCGCAATGTGACTTTCCTTACCAGAAAAGAACTCTTGATCGTAGGACCTGAAACTGCATGTGATTCAACTCCATTTCGGACTAGGAAACAAACGCTAGCTCGCCTTACAAGAAACACACTCCGCTTATGAGAAAAGAGCACTCTTCTTCTCTACTGTGTTTCCTATAGGGCCAGAACAGTGAGCTTGCTCAGAACATAAGAACTGTGCTTCCTACACACACGGGCCATATTGAGTTCAACTCTGCTTAGGAACCTGACAAGAACAGTAGCTCCTCTTCAGTCCAATACACTGTACTTGCTGGGAACAGACGCATGTGCTATTTGCACTGTGTATGGCAATGGGAGCGCAATAGTGACTTTCCTTACCAGAAAACAACTCTTGCTCGTAGGACCAGAAACTGCATGTGATTCCACTCCATTTAGGACTGGAAACAAATGCAAGCTCACCTTACAAGAAACACACTCTGCTTTAGAGAAAAGAGCACTCTTCTAGTCTACTGTGTTTCCTATAGGGCCAGAACAGTGAGCTTGCTCAGTACAAAAGAACTGTGCTTCCTACACACGGGCCATATCTAGTTCAACTCTGCTTAGGACCTGACAAGAACAGTAGATCCTCTTCAGTCCAATACACTGTACTTGCTGGGAACAGACTCCAGTGCTATTTGTCCTGTGTATGGCAATGGCAGCGCAATAGTGACTCTTCTTACCAGAAAACAACTCTTGCTCGTAGTACCAGAAACTGCATGTGATTCAACTCCATTTAGGCCTGGGAAACAAACTCTAGCTCGCTTTACAAGAAACACACTCTGCTTTTGAGAAAAGAGCACTCTTCTACTCTACTGTGTTTCCTATAGGGCCAGAACAGTGAGCTTGCTCAGAAAAAAAGAACTGTGCTTCCTACACACGGGCCATATCTAGTTCAACTCTGCTTAGGAAACTGAGAAGAACAGTAGCTCCTCTTCAGTCCAATACACTGTACTTTCTGGGAACAGACGCGAGGGCTATTTGCACTGTGTATGGCAATGGGAGCGCAATAGTGACTTTCTTTACCAGAAAACAACTCTTGCTCGTAGGTCCAGAAACTGCATGTGATTCCACTCCATTTAGGACTGGGAAACAAAATCTAGCTCGCTTTACAAGAAACACACTCTGCTTTTGAGAAAAGAGCACTCTTCTACTCTACTGTGATTCCTATAGGGCCAGAACAGTGAGCTTGCTCAGAAAAAAAGAACTGTGCTTCCTACACACACGGGCCATATCTATTTCAACTCTGCTTAGGAATCTGAGAAGAACAGTAGCGCCTCTTCAGTCCAATACACTGTACTTGCTGGGAACAGATGGGAGGGCTATTTGCACTGTGTATGGCAATGGGAGCACAATAGTGACTTTCCTTACCAGAAAAAAACTCTTGCTCGTAGGACCAGAAACTGCATGTGATTCCACTCCATTTAGGAATGGGAAACAAACGCTAGCTCGCCTTAAAAGAAACACACTCTGCTTTTGAGAAAAAAGCACTCTTCTACTCTACTGTGATTCCTATGGGGTCCGAAGAGTGAGCTTGCTCAGAAAAAAAAACTGTGCTTCCTACACACACGGCCATATCTAGTTCAAGTCTGCTTAGGAACCTGACAAGAACAGTAGATCCTCTTCAGCCCAATACACTGTACTTGCTGCGAACAGATGCCAGTGCTATTTGTCCTGTGTATGGCAATGGCAGTGCAATAGTGACTCTTCTCACCATAAAACAACTCTTGCTCGTAGTACCAGAAACTGCATGGGATTCAACTCCATTTAGGACTGCGAAACAAACGCTAGCACGCCTTACAAGAAATACACTCTGCTTTAGAGAAAAGAGCACTCTTCTACTCTACTGTGTTTCCTATGTGGTCCAAACAGTGAGCTTGCACAGAACAAAAGAACTGTGCTTCCTACAAACACGGATCATATCTAGTTCAACTCTGCTTAGGAAACTGACAAGAACATTAGCACCTATCCAGTCCAATACACTGTACTTGCTGGGAACAGACGCGAGAGCTATTTGCACTGTGTATGGCAATGGGAGCGCAATGTGACTTTCCTTACCAGAAAAGAACTCTTGATCGTAGGACCTGAAACTGCATGTGATTCAACTCCATTTAGGACTAGGAAACAAACATTAGCTTGCCTTACAAGAAACACACTCCGCTTTTGAGAAAAGAGCACTCTTCTTCTCTACTGTGTTTCCTATAGGGCCAGAACAGTGAGCTTGCTCAGAACATAAGAACTGTGCTTCCTACACACACGGGCCATATCGAGTTCGACTCTGCTTAGGAACCTGACAAAAACAGTAGCTCCTCTTCATTCCAATACACTGTACTTGCTGGGAACAGACGCATGTGCTATTTGCACTGTGTATGGCAATGGGAGCGCAATAGTGACTTTCCTTACCAGAAAACAACTCTTGCTCGTAGGACCAGAAACTGCATGTGATTCCACTCCATTTAGGACTAGAAACAAACGCAATCTCGCCTTACAAGAAACACACTCTGCTTTTGAGAAAAGAGCACTCTTCTACTCTACTGTGCTCACTATGGGGTCCGAACAGTGAGCTTGCTCAGAACAAAAGAACTGTGCTTCGTACACACGACCATATCTAGTTCAATTCTGTTTAGGAACCTGACAAGAACAGTAGATCCTCTTCAGTCCAATATACTGTACTTGCTGGGAACAGACGCCAGTGCTATTTGTCCTGTGTATGGCAAAGGCAGCGCAATAGTGACTCTTCTTACCAGAAAACAACTCTTGCTCGTGGTACCAGAAACTGCATGTGATTCAACTCCATTTAGGCCTGGGAAACAAACTCTAGCTCGCTTTACAAGAAACACACTCTGCTTTTGAGAAAAGAGCACTCTTCTACTCTACTGTGTTTCCTATAGGGCCAGAACAGTGAGCTTGCTCAGAAAAAAAGAACTGTGCTTCCTACACACAGGCCATATCTATTTCAACTCTGCTTAGGAATCTGAGAAGAACAGTAGCGCCTCTTCAGTCCAATACACTGTACTTGCTGGGAACAGATGGGAGGGCTATTTGCACTGTGTATGGCAATGGGAGCACAATAGTGACTTTCCTTACCAGAAAACAACTCTTGCTCGTAGGACCAGAAACTGCATGTGATTCCACTCCATTTAGGAATGGGAAACAAACGCTAGCTCGCCTTAAAAGAAACACACTCTGCTTTTGAGAAAAGAGCACTCTTCTACTCTACTGTATTTCCTATGGGGTCCGAAGAGTGAGCTTGCTCAGAAAAAAAAACTGTGCTTCCTACACACACGGCCATATCTAGTTCAAGTCTGCTTAGGAACCTGACAAGAACAGTAGATCCTCTTCAGCCCAATACACTGTACTTGCTGCGAACAGATGCCAGTGCTATTTGTCCTGTGTATGGCAATGGCAGTGCAATAGTGACTCTTCTTACCATAAAACAACTCTTGCTCGTAGTACCAGAAACTGCATGGGATTCAACTCCATTTAGGACTGCGAAACAAACGCTAGCACGCCTTACAAGAAATACACTCTGCTTTAGAGAAAAGAGCACTCTTCTACTCTACTGTGTTTCCTATGTGGTCCAAACAGTGAGCTTGCACAGAACAAAAGAACTGTGCTTCCTACAAACACGGATCATATCTAGTTCAACTCTGCTTAGGAAACTGACAAGAACATTAGCACCTATCCAGTCCAATACACTGTACTTGCTGGGAACAGACGCGAGAGCTATTTGCACTGTGTATGGCAATGGGAGCGCAATGTGACTTTCCTTACCAGAAAAGAACTCTTGATCGTAGGACCTGAAACTGCATGTGATTCAACTCCATTTAGGACTAGGAAACAAACACTAGCTCGCCTTACAAGAAACACACTCCACTTTTGAGAAAAGAGCACTCTTCTTCTCTACTGTGTTTCCTATAGGGCCAGAACAGTGAGCTTGCTCAGAACATAAGAACTGTGCTTCCTACACACACGGGCCATATCGAGTTCGACTCTGCTTAGGAACCTGACAAAAACAGTAGCTCCTCTTCATTCCAATACACTGTACTTGCAGGGAACAGACGCATGTGCTATTTGCACTGTGTATGGCAATGGGAGCGCAATAGTGACTTTTCTTACCAGAAAACAACTCTTGCTCGTAGGACCAGAAACTGCATGTGATTCCACTCCATTTAGGACTAGAAACAAACGGATTCTCGCCTTACAAGAAACACACTCTGCTTTTGAGAAAAGAGCACTCTTCTACTCTACTGTGCTCACTATGGGGTCCGAACAGTGAGCTTGCTCAGAACAAAAGAACTGTGCTTCGTACACACGACCATATCTAGTTCAATTCTGTTTAGGAACCTGACAAGAACAGTAGATCCTCTTCAGTCCAATATACTGTACTTGCTGGGAACAGACGCCAGTGCTATTTGTCCTGTGTATGGCAAAGGCAGCGCAATAGTGACTCTTCTTACCATAAAAAAACTCTTGCTCATAGGACCAGAAACTGCAAGTGTTTCAACTCCATTTAGGACTGGGAAACAAAAGCTAGCTCACCTTACAAGAAACACACTCTGCTTTAGAGAAAAGAGCACTCTTCTAGTCTACTGTGTTTCCTATAGGGCCAGAACAGAGCTTGATCAGAACAAGAGAACTGTGCTTCCTACACACACGGCCATATCTAGTTCAATTTTGCTTAGAAAACTGAAAAGAACAGTAGATCCTCTTCAGTCCAATACACTGTACATGCTGGGAACAGATGTCAGTGCTATTTGCCCTGTGTTTGACAATGGGAGCGCAATAGTGACTCTTCTTACCAGAAAACAACTCTTGCTCGTAGGACCACAAACTGCATGGGATTCAACTTCATTTAGTACTGGGTAACACACGCTATCTCGCCTTACAAGAAACACACTCTGATTTTGAGAAAAGAGCACTCTTCTACTCTACTGTGTTTCCTATAGGGTCCGAACAGTGAGCTTGCTCAGAACAAAAGAACTGTGCTTCCTACACACTCGGGCCATATCTAGTTCAACTCTGCTTAGGAAACTGACAAGAATAGTAGCTGCTCTTAGGTCCAATACACTGTACTTGCTGGGAACAGACGCGAGTGCTATTTGCACTGTGTATGGCAATGGGAGCACAATAGTGACTCTTCTTACCAGAAAACAACTCTTGCTTGTAGTACCAGAAACTGCATGGGATTCAACTCCATTTCTGACTGGGAAACAAACACTACCTCGCCTTTCCAGAAACACAATCAAATTTTGAGAAGAGAGCACTCATCTACTCTACTGTGTTTCCTATGATGTCCGCACAGTGATCTTTCTCAGAACACAAGAAGTGTGCTTCCTACACACATGAGCCATATCTGGTTCAACTCCTCTTAGGAAAATGACAAGAACAGTAGCTCCTCTTCAGTCCAATACACTGTACTTGCTGGGAACAGACGCGAGTGCTCTTTGCACTATGTATGGCAATGGGAGTACAACAGTGACTTTCCTTACCAGAAAACAACTCTTGCTCATATGACCAGAAACTGCATGTGATTCAACTCCATTCAGGACCTGGAAGCAAAAGCTAGCTCGCCTTACAAGAAAAACACTCTGCTTTTGAGAAAAGAGCACTCTTCTACTCTTCTGTGTATCCTATAGGGCCAGAACAGTGAGCTTGATCAGAACAAGAGAATTGTGCTTCCTACACACACGGCCATATCTAGTTCAATTCTGCTTAGGAAACTGACAAGAACAGTAGATCCTCTTCAGTCCAATACACTGTACATGCTGGGAACAGACGCCAGTGCTATTTGCCCTGTGTATGACAATGGGAGCACAATAGTGACTCTTCTTACCAGAAAACAACTCTTGGTCGTAGGACCACAAACTGCATGGGATTCCACTCCATTTAGTACTGGGAAACAAACGCTATCTTGCCTTACAAGAAACACACTCTACTTTTGAGAAAAGAGCTCGCTTCTACTCTATTGTGTTTCCAATGGGGTCTGAACAGTGAGCTTGCTCAGAACAAAAGAACTGTGCTTCCTACACACACGGCCATATCTAGTTCAACTCTGCTTAGGAAACTGACAAGAACAGTAGCTCCTCTTCAGTCCAATACACTGTACTTGCTGGAAACAGACGTGACTGCTATTTGCACTGTGTATGGCAAAGGGAGCGCAATAGTGACTTTCCTTAAAAGAAAACAACTCTTGCTGGTAGGACCAAAAACTTCATGTGATTCAACTCCATTTAGGACTGGAAACAAACGCTAGCTCGCCTTAGAAGAAACACACTCTGCTTTTGAGAAAATTGCACTCTTCTACTCTATTGTGTTTCCTAAGGGGTCGAACTGTGAGCTTGCTCAGAACAAAAGACCTGTGCTTCCTACACACGGGCTATATCTAGTTCAACTCTGCTTAGGTAACTGACAAGAAAAGTAGCTCCTCTTCAGTCCAATACACTGTACATGCTGGGAACAGATGCCTGTGCTATTTACCCTGTGTATGACAATGGGAGCGCAATAGTGACTCTTCTTACCAGAAAACAACTCTTGCTCGTAGGACCACAAACTGCATGGGATTCAACTCCATTTAGTACTGGGTAACAAACGCTGTCTCGCCTTACAGGAAACAAACTCTGCTTTTGAGAAAAGGGCACTCTTCTACTCTATTGTGTTTCCTACGGGGTCCGAACTGTGAGCTTGCTCAGAACAAAAGAACTGTGCTTCCTACACACACGTGCCATATCTAGTTCAACTCTGCTTAGGAAACTGATAAGAACAGTAGCTGCTCTTCAGTCCAATACACTGTACTTGCTGGGAACAGACGCGAGTGCTATTGGCACTGTGTATGGCAATGGGAGCGCAATAGTGACTCTTCTTACCAGAAAAAAACTCTTGCTCGTAGTACCAGAAACTGCATGGGACTCAACTCCATTTGTGACTGGGAAACAAACACTAGCTCGACTTTCAAGAAAAACAATCAAATTTTGAGAATAGAGCACTTATCTACTCTACTGTGTTTCCTATGATGTCCGCATAGTGTGCTTTCTCAGAACAAAAGAACTGTGCTTTCTACACACATGGGATATATCTGGTTCAACTCCTTTTATGAAAATGACAAGAACAGTAGCTCCTCTTCAGTCCAATACACTGTACTTGCTGGGAACAGACGCGAGTGCTATTTGCACTATGTTTGGGAATGGGAGCGCACTAGTGACTTTCATTACCAGAAAACAACTCTTGCTCATAGGACCAGAAACTGGATGTGATTCAACTCCATTTAGGACTGGGAAACAAATGCTAGCTCGCCTTACAAGGAACACACTCTGCTTTTGAGAAAAGGGCACTCTTCTACTCTATTGTGTTTCTTACGGGGTCCGAACTGTGACTTGCTCAGAACAAAAGACCTGTGTTTCCTACACACACGGGCCATATCTGGTTCAACTCTGCTTAGGAAACTGACAAGAACAGTAGCTCCTCTTCAGTCCAATACACTGTACTTGCTGGGAACAGACGCAAGTGCTATTTGCCCTGTGTATGACAATGGGGGCGCAATATTGACTCTTCTTACCAGAAAACAACTCTTCCTCGTAGGACCAGAAACTGCATGTGATTCAACTCCATTTAGGACTGGGAAAAAAACGCTAGCTCGCCTTACAAGAAACACACTCTACTTTTGAGAAAAGAGCACTCTTCTACTCTACTGTGTTTCCTATGGTGTCCGAACAGTGAGCTTGCTCAGAACAAAAGAAATGTGCTTACTACACACACGGGCCATATCTGGTTCAACTCTGCTTAGGAAACTGACAAGAACAGTAGCTCCTCTTCAGTCCAATACTCTGTACTTGCTGGGAACAGACGCAAGTGCTATTTGCACTGTGTATGGCAATGAGAGCGCAATAGTGACTCTTCTTACCAGAAAACAACTCTTACTCGTAGGACCAGAAACTGCATGGGATTCAACTCCATTTCTGACTGGGAAGTAAATACTAGCTCGCCTTTCAAGGAACACAATCTAATTTTGAGAAAAGAGCACTCATCTACTCTACTGTGTTTCCCATTGTGTCCACACAGTGTGCTTTCCCAGAAAAAAAGAACTGTGTTTCCTACACACACGGGCCATATCTAGTTCAACTCCTCTTAGGAAAATGACAAGAACAGTAGCTCCTCTTCAGTCCAATACACTGTACTTGCTGGGAACAGACGCGAGTGCTATTTGCACTATGTATGGCAATGGGAGCGCAATAGTGACTTTCCTTACCAGAAAACAACTCTTGCTCATAGGACCAGAAACTGCAAGTGATTCAACTCCATTTAGGACTGGGAAACAAACGCTAGCTCGCCTTACAAGAAACACACTCTGCTTTTGAGAAAAGAGCACACTTCTACTCTACTGTGTTTCCTATAGGGCCAGAACAGTGAGCTTGATCAGAACAAGAGAACTGTGCCTCCTACACACACGGCCAAATCTAGTTCAATTCTGCTTAGGAAACTGACAAGAACAGTAGATCCTCTTCATTCCAGTACACTGTACTTGCTGGGAACAGACGTCAGTGCTATTTGCCCTGTGTATGACAATGGGAGCACAATAGTGACTCTTCTTACCAGAAAACAACTCTTGCTCGTAGGACCAGAAACTGCATGGGATTCAACTCCATATAGGACTGGGAAAAAAACGCTAGCCCGCCTTACAAGAAACACACTCTGCTTTTGAGAAAAGAGCACTCCTCTACACTACTGTGTTTCCTATGGGGTCCGAACAGTGAGCTTGCTTAGAAAAAAACAACTGTGCTTCCTACACACACGGGCCATATCTAGTTCAACTCTGCTTAGGAAACTGACAAGAACAGTAGCTCCTCTTCAGTCCAATACACTGTACTTGCTGGGAACCGACGCCAAAGCTATTTGCAGTGTGTATGACATTGTGAGCGCAATAGTGATTCTTCTTACCAGAAAACAATTCTTGCTCGTAGGACCAGAAACTGCATGGGATTCAACTCCATTTAGGACTGGGAAACAAACGCAAGCTCGCCTACAAGAAACACACTCTGCTTTTGAGAAAAGAGCACTCATCTACTCTACTGGGTTTCCTATGGGGTCCGAACAGTGAGCTTGCTCAGAACAAATGACCTGTGCTTCCTACACACACGGGCCATATCTAGTTCAATTCTGCTTAGGAAACTGACAAGAACAGTAGCTCCTCTTCAGTCCAATACACTGTACTTGCTGGGAACAGAAGCAAGTGCTATTTGAACTGTGTATGTCAATGAGATCGCAATAGTGACTTTCCCTACCAGAAAACATCTCTTGCTTATAGGACCAGAAACTGCATGTGATTCAACTCCATTTAGGTCTGGGAAACAAACGCTAGCTCGCCTTACAAGAAACACACTCTGCTTTAGAGAAAAGATCACTCTTCTACTCTACTGTGTTTCCTATGGGGTCCGAACAGTGAGCACGCTCAGAACAAAAGAACTGTGCTTCCTACGTACACGGCCATATCTAGTTCATTTCTGCTTAGGAACCTGAGAAGAACAGTAGATTCTCTTCAGTCCAATACACTGTACATGCTGGGAACAGATGCCAGTGCTATTTGCCCTGTGTATGACAATGGGAGCACAATAGTGATTCTTCTTACCAAAAAACATCTCTTGCTCGTAGGACCACAAACTGCATGGGATTCAACTCCATTTAGTACTGGGTAACAAACGCTATCTCGCCTTCCAAGAAACACACTCTGCTTTTGAGAAAAGAGCACGCTTCTACTCTATTGTGTTTCCTATGGGGTCCGAACAGTGAGCTTGCTCAGAACAAAAGAACTGTGCTTCCTACACACTCGGGCCATATCTAGTTCAACTCTGCTTAGGAAACTGACAAGAACAGTAGCTGCTCTTCAGTCCAATACACTGTACTTGCTGGGAACAGACGCGAGTGCTATTTGCACTGTGTATGGCAATGGGAGCACAATAGTGATTCTTCTTACCAGAAAGCAACTCTTGCTCGTAGGAACACAAACTGCATGGGATTCAACTCCATTTTTGACTGGGAAACAAACACTAGCTCGCCTTTCCAGAAACACAATCAAATTTTGAGAAGAGAGCACTCATCTACTCTATTGTGTTTCCTATGGGGTCCAAACAGTGAGCTTGCAAAGAACAAAAGAACTGTGCTTCCTACAAACACGGATCATATCTAGTTCAACTCTGCTTAGGAACCTGACAAGAACAGTAGATCCTCTTCAGTCCAATACACTGTACTTGCTGGAACAGACTCCAGTGCTATTTGTCCTGTGTATGGCAATGGCAGCGCAATAGTGACTCTTCTTACCAGAAAACAACTCTTGCTCGTAGTACCAGAAACTGCATGTGCTTCAACTCCATTTAGGCCTGGGAAACAAACTCTAGCTCGCTTTACAAGAAACACACTCTGCTTTTGAGAAAAGAGCACTCTTCTACTCTACTGTGTTTCCTATAGGGCCAGAACAGTGAGCTTGCTCAGAAAAAAAGAACTGTGCTTCCTACACACGGGCCATATCTAGTTCAACTCTGCTTAGGAAACTGAGAAGAACAGTAGCTCCTCTTCAGTCCAATACACTGTACTTTCTGGGAACAGACGCGAGGGCTATTTGCACTGTGTATGGCAATGGGAGCGCAATAGTGACTTTCTTTACCAGAAAACAACTCTTGCTTGTAGGTCCAGAAACTGCATGTGATTCCACTCCATTTAGGACTGGAAACAAACACAAGCTCACCTTACAAGAAACACACTCTGCTTTAGAGAAAAGAGCACTCTTCTAGTCTACTGTGTTTCCTATAGGGCCAGAACAGTGAGCTTTCTCAGTACAAAAGAACTGTGCTTCATACACACGGGCCATATCTAGTTCAACTCTGCTTAGGAACCTGACAAGAACAGTAGATCCTCTTCAGTCCAACACACTGTACTTGCTGGGAACAGACTCCAGTGCTATTTGTCCTGTGTATGGCAATGGCAGCGCAATAGTGACTCTTCTTACCAGAAAACAACTCTTGCTCGTAGTACCAGAAACTGCATGTGCTTCAACTCCATTTAGGCCTGGGAAACAAACTCTAGCTCGCTTTACAAGAAACACACTCTGCTTTTGAGAAAAGAGCACTCTTCTACTCTACTGTGTTTCCTATAGGGCCAGAACAGTGAGCTTGCTCAGAAAAAAAGAACTGTGCTTCCTACACACGGGCCATATCTAGTTCAACTCTGCTTAGGAAACTGAGAAGAACAGTAGCTCCTCTTCAGTCCAATACACTGTACTTTCTGGGAACAGACGCGAGGGCTATTTGCACTGTGTATGGCAATGGGAGCGCAATAGTGACTTTCTTTACCAGAAAACAACTCTTGCTCGTAGGTCCAGAAACTGCATGTGATTCCACTCCATTTAGGACTGGGAAACAAAATCTAGATCGCTTTACAAGAAACACACTCTGCTTTTGAGAAAAGAGCACTCTTCTACTCTACTGTGATTCCTATAGGGCCAGAACAGTGAGCTTGCTCAGAAAAAAAGAACTGTGCTTCCTACACACACGGGCCATATCTACTTCAACTCTGCTTAGAAAACTGACAAGAAAAGTAGCTCCTCTTCTGTCTGATACACTGTACTTGCTGGGAACAGACGCGAGTGCTATTTGCACTGTGTATGGCAATGGCAGCGCAATAGTGACTTTCCTTACCAGAAAACAACTCTTGCTCATAGGACCAGAAACTGCATGTGATTCAACTCCATTTAGGACTGGGAAACAAACGCTAGCTCGCCTTACAAGAAAGACATTCTGCTTTTGAGAAAAGCACACTCTTCTGCTTTACTGTGTTTCCTATAGGGTCCGAACAGTGAGCTTGCTCAGAACAAAAGAACTGTGCTTCCTACACACACGGCCATATCTAGTTCAATTCTGCTTAGGAACCTGAAAGAACAGTAGATCCTCCTCAGTCCAATACACTGTACTTGCTGGGAACAGTCGCCAGTGCTCTTTGTCCTGTATATGGCAATGGAAGCACAATAGTGACTCTTCTTACCATAAAACAACTCTTGTTCATAGGACCAGAAACTGCATGTGATTCAACTCCATTTATGACTGGGAAACAAACGCTAGCTCGCCTTACAAGAAACACACTCTGCTTTAGAGAAAAGACCACTCTTCTACTCTACTGTTTCCTATGTGTTCCGAACAGTGAGCTTGCTCAGAACAAAAAAACTGTGCTTCCTACAAACATTGCCACCTCTAGTTCAAGTCTCCTTAGGAACCTGACAAGAACAGTAGCTCCTATTCAGTCTGATACACTGTATTTGCTGGGAACAGACGCGAGTGCTATTTGCACTGTATATGGCATTTGTAGCGCAACAGTGACTCTTCTTACCAGAAAACAACTCTTGCTCGTAGGACAAAAAACTGCATGTGACTCAACTCCATTTAGGACTGGGAAACCAACGCGAGTTCGTCTTCCAAAAATACACTCTGCTTTGAGAAAAGAGCACTCTTCTACTCTACTGTGTTTCCTATGTGTTCCGAACAGTGAGCTTGCTCAGAACAAAATAACTGTGCTTCCTACAAACATTGCCACATCTAGTTCAAGTCTGCTTAGGAACCTGACAAGAACAGTAGATCCTCTTCAGTCCAATACACTGTACTTGCTGATAAGAGACGTGAGTGCTATTTGAACTGTGTATGACAATGGGAGCACAATAGTGACTCTTCTTACCAGAAAACAACTCTTGCTCGTAGGACCAGAAACTGCATGTGATTCCACTCCATTTAGGACTGGGAAACAAACGCTAGCTCGCCTTACAAGAAACACACTCTGCTTTTGAGAAAAGAGCACTCTTCTACTCTATTGTGTTTCCTAGGAGGTCTGAACAGTGAACTTGCTCAGAAGAAAAGAACTGTGCTTCCTACACACACGGCCATATCTAGTTCAATTCTTCTTTGGAACCTGACAAGAACAGTAGATCCTCTTCACTCCAATACACTCTACTGCTGGGAACAGACAACAGTGCTATTTGTCCTGTGTATGGCAATGGCAGCGCAATAGTGACTCTTCTTACCATAAAACAACTCTTGCTCGTAGGACCAGAAACTGCATGTGATTCAACTCCATTTAGGACTGGGAAACAAACGCTAACTCGCCTTACAAGAAACACACTCTGATTTAGAGAAAAGAGCACTCTTCTACTCTACTGTGTTTCCTATAGGGCCAGAACAGTGAGCTTGCTCAGAACAAAAGAACTGTGCTTCCTACACTCGGGCCATATCTAGTTCAACTCTGCTTAGGAAACTGACAAGAACAGTAGCTCCTCTTCAGTCCGATACACTGTACTTCCTGGGAACAGACGGGACTGCTATTTGCACTGTGTATGGCTATTGGAGCAAAATAGTGACTCGTCTTACCAGAAAACAACTCTTGCTCGTAGGACAAAAAACTGCAAGTGACTCAACTCCATTTAGGACTGGGAAACAAACGCTAGCTCGCCTTACAAGAAACACACTCTGCTTTTGAGAAAAGAGCACTCTTCTACTCTACTGTGTTTCCTATGGGTTCCGAACAGTGAGCTTGCTCAGAACAAAAAAACTGTGCTTCCTACACACACGGCCATATCTAGTTCAAGTCTGCTTAGGAACGTGACAAGAACAGTAGATCCTCTTCCATCCAATACACTGTACTTGCTGGGAAAAGACGCCAGTGTTATTTGTCCTGTGTATGGCAATGGCAGCGCAATAGTGACTCTTCTTACCAGAAAACAACTCTTGCTTGCAGGACCAGAAACTGCATGTGATTCAACTCCATTTAGGACTGGGAAACAAACGCCAGCTCGCCCTACAAGAAACACACTCTGCTTTCGAGAAAAGAACACTCTTCTACTCTACTGTGTTTCCTATTGGGTCCAAACAGTGAGCTTGCTCAGAACAAAAGAACTGTGCTTCCTACACACGCGGGACATATCTCGTTCACCTCTGCTTAGGAAACTGACAAGAGCAGTAGCTCCTCTTCAGTCCGATACACTGTACTTGCTGGGTATAGACGTGAGTGCTATTTGCACTGTGTATGGCAATGAGGAGCACAATAGTGACTTTCCTTACCAGAAAACAACTCTTGGTCGTAGGACCAGAAACTGCATGTGATTCAACTCCATTTAGGACTGGGAAACAAACGCGACCTCGCCTTACAAGAAACACAATCTGCTTTTGAGAAAAGAGCACTCTTCTACTCTACTGTGTTTCCTATAGGGCCAGAAGATGAGCTTGCTCAGAACAAAAGAACTGTGCTTCCTACACACACGGCCATATCTAGTTCAACTCTGCTGAGGAAACTGACAAGAACTGCAGCTCCTAATCAGTCCAATACACTGTACTTGAAGGGAACAGACACGAGTACTATTTGCACTCTGTATGGCATTTGGAGCGCAATAGTGACTCTTCTTACCAGAAAACAACTCTTGCTCGTAGGACCAAAAACTGCATGTGACTCAACTCCATTTAGGACTGGGAAACAAACGTGAGCTCACCTGACAAGAAAAACACTCTGCTTTAGAGAAAAGAGCACTCTTCTACTCTACTGTGTTTCCTATGGGGTCCAAACAGTGAGCTTGCTCAGAACAAAAGAACTGTGCTTCCTACACACACGGGCCATATCTCGTTCGAATCTTCTTAGGAAACTGACAAGAACAGTAGCTCCTATTCAGTTTAATACACTGTACTTGCTGGGAACAGACGCGAGTGCTATTTGCACTGTGTATGGCAATTGGAACACAATAGTGACTCGTCTTACCAGAAAACAACTCTTGCTCATACGACAATAAACTGCATGTGACTCAACTCCATTTAGTACTGGGAAACAAACACTAGCTCGCCTTCCAAGAAGCACACTCTGCTTTTGAGAAAAGAGCACTTTTCTACTCTACTGTTTCCTATATGTTCCGAACAGTGAGCTTGCTCATAACAAAAAAACTGTGCTTCCAACAAACACGGCCATATCTAGTTCAAGTCTGCTTAGGAACCTGACAAGAACAGTAGATCCTCTTCAATCCGATACACTGTACTTGCTGGGAACAGACGGGAGGGCTATTGGCACTTTGTATGGAAATGGGAGCACAATAGTGACTTTCCTTACCAGAAAACAACTCTTGCTCGTAGGACCAGAAACTGCATGTGATTCAACTCCATTTAGGACTGGAAAACAAATGCTATCTCGCCTTACATGAAATATACTCTGCTTTTGAGAAAAGAGCACTCTTCTACTCTACTGTGTTTCCTATGGGGTCTAAACAGTAAGCTTGCTCAGAACAAAAGAACTGTGCTTCCTACACACATGGGCCATATCTAGTTCAACTCTGCTTAGGAAACTGACAAGAACAGTAGCTCCTCTTCAGTCCAATACACTGTACTTGCTCGGAGCAGACGCGAGTGCTATTTGCACTGTGTATGGCAATTGGAGCACAATAGTGACTCATCTTACCAGAAAACAACTCTTGCTCGTAGGACAAAAAACTGCATGTGACTCAACTCCATTTAGGACTGGGAAACAAACGCTAGCTCGCCTTACAAGAAACACACTCTGCTTTTAAGAAAAGTGCACTCTTCTACTCTACTGTGTTTCCTATAGGGCCAGAACAGTGAGCTTGCTCAGAACATAAGAACTGTGCTTCCTACACACACGGGCCATATCTAGTTCAACTCTGCTTAGGAAACTGACAAGAACAGTAGCTCCTCTTCAGTCTGATACACTGTACTTGCTGGGAACAGATGCATGTACTATTTGCACTGTGTTTGGCAATGGGAGCGCAATAGTGACTTTCCTTACCAGAAAACAACTCTTGCTCATAGGACCAGAAACTGCATGTGATTCCACTCCATTTAGGACTGGGAAACAAACACTAGCTCGCCTTACAAGAAACACACTCTGCTTTAGAGAAAAGAGCACTCTTCTACTCTACTGTGTTTCCTATGTGTTCCGAACAGTGAGCTTGCTCAGAACAAAAAAACTGTGCTTCCTCCACACACGGCCATATCTAGTTCAAGTCTGCTTAGGAAACTGACAAGAACAGTAGCTCCTATTCAGTCTGATACACTGTACTTGCTGGGAACAGACGCGAGTGCTATTTGCACTGTATATGGCATTTGGAGCGCAACAGTGACTCTTCTTACCAGAAAACAACTCTTGCTCGTAGGACAAAAAACTGCATGTGACTCAACTCCATTTAGGACTGGGAAACCAACGCAAGCTCGCCTTCCAAAAACACAGTCTGCTTTTGAGAAAATAGCACTCTTCTACTCTACTGTGTTTCCTATGTGTTCCGAACAGTGAGCTTGGTCAGAACAAAAAAACTGTGCTTCCTACAAACATTGCCACATCTAGTTCAAGTCTGCTTAGGAACCTGACAAGAACAGTAGATCCTCTTCAGTCCAATACACTGTCCTCCTGGGAACAGACAACAGTGCTATTTGTCCTGTGTATGGCAATGGCAGCGCAATAGTGACTCTTCTTACCATAAAACAACTCTTGCTCTTAGGACCAGAAACTGCATGTGATTCAACTCCATTTAGGACTGGGAAACAAACGCTAGCTTGCCTTACAAGAAACACAATCTGCTTTTGAGAAAAGAGCACTCTTCTACTCTACTGTGTTTCCTATGGGGTCCGAACAGTGAGCTTGCTCAGAACAAAAGGACTGTGCTTCCTACACACACCGACCATATCTAGTTCAACTCTGCTTAGGAAACTGACAAGAACAGTAGCTCCTCTTCAGTCCGATACACTGTATTTGCAGGGAACAGACGCGAGTGCTATTTGCACTGTGTATGGCAATGGGAGCTCAATAGTTACTTTCCTTACCAGAGAACAACCCTTGCTCGTAGGAACAGAAACTGCATGGGATTCAACTCCATTTAGGACTGGGAAACAAACGCTAGCTCTCCTTACAAGAAACACACTCTGCTTTTGAGAAAAGAGCACACTTCTACTCTACTGTGTTTCCTATGGGGTCCGAACAGAGAGCTTGCTCAGAACAAAAGAACTGTGCTTCCTACACACACGGCCATATCTAGTTCAATTCTGCTTAGGAACCTGACAAGAACAGTAGATCCTCTTCAGTCCAATACACTGTACTTGCTGGGAACAGACGCCAGTGCTATTTGTCCTGTGTATGGCAATGGCAGCGCAATAGTGACTCTTCTTACCATAAACAACTCTTGTTCGTAGGACCAGAAACTGCATGTGATTCAACTCCATTTAGGACTGGGAAACAAACGCTAGCTAGCCTTACAAGAAACACACTCTGCTTTAGAGAAAAGAGCACTCTTCTACTCTACTGTGTTTCCTATAGGGCCAGAACAGTGAGCTTGCTCAGAACAAAAGAACTGTGCTTCCTACACACGGGCCATATCTAGTTCAACTCTGCTTAGGAAACTGACAAGAACAGTAGCTCCTATTCAGTCCAATACACTGTACTTCCTGGGAACAGACTCGAGTGCTCTTTGCACTGTGTATTGCATTTGGAGCGCAATAGTGTCTCTTCTTACCAGAAAACAACTCTTGCTCGTAGGACCAAAAACTGCCTGTGACTCAACTCCATTTAGGACTGGGAAACACACGCGAGCTCGCCTTACAAGAAACACACTCTGGTTTAGAGAAAAGAGCACTCTTCTATTCTACTGTGTTCCCTATGGGGTCCGAACAGTGAGCTTGCTCAGAACAAAAAAACTGTGCTTCCTACACACAAGGCCATATCTAGTTCAAGTCTGATTAGGAACCTGACAAGAACAGTAGATCCTCTTTCGTCCAATACACTGTACTTGCATGGAAAAGACGCCAGTGCTATTTCTCCTGTGTATGGCAATGGCAGCGCAATAGTGACTCTTCTTACCAGAAAACATCTCTTGCTTGAAGGACAAGAAACTCCATGTGATTCAACTCCATTTAGGACTGGGAAACAAAAGCTAGCTCGCCTTACAAGAAACACACTCTGCTTCTCAGAAAAGAGCACTCTTCTACTCTACTGTGTTTCCTATGGAGTCCAAACAGTGAGCTTGCTCAGAACAAAAGAATTGTGCTTGCTACATAAACGGACCATATCTAGTTCAGCTCTGCTTAGGAAACTGACAAGAACAGTAGCTCCTCTTCAGTCCAATACATTGTACTTGCTGGGAACAGACGCCAGTGCTATTTGTCCTGTGTAGGGCAATGGCAGCGCAATATTGACTCTTCTTACCAGAAAACAACTCTTGCTCATAGGACCAGAAACTGCATGGGATTCAACTCCATTTAGCACTGGGAAACAAATGCTAGCTTGCCTTACATGAAACACACTTTGCTTTTGAGAAAAGAGCACTCTTCTACTCTACTGTGTTTCCTATGTGGTCCAAACTGTGAGCTTGCTCAGAACAAAAGAACTGTGCTTCCTACACATGGGCCATATCTAGTTCAACTCTGCTTAGGAAACTGACAAGAACAGTAGATCCTCTTCAGTCCAATACACTGTACTTGCTGGGAAGAGACACCAGTGCTATTTGTCCTGTGTATGGCAATGGCAGCGCAATAGTGACTCTTCTTACCATAAAACAACTCTTGCTCGTAGGACCAAAAACTGCATGTGATTCAACTCCATTTAGGACTAGGAAACAAACTCTAGCTCTCCTTACAAGAAACACACTCTGCTTTTGAGAATAGAGCACTCTTCTACTCTACTGTGTTTCCTATGGAGTCCAAAGAGTGAGCCTCCTCAGAACAAAAAAAACGTGCTTCCTACACACACCGCCACACCTAGTTCAATTCTGATTAGGAACCTGACAAGAACAGCAGATCCTCTTCAGTCCAATACACTGTACTCCTGGGAAGAGACAACAGTGCTATTTGTCCTGTGTATGGCAATGGCAGAGCAATAGTGACTCTTCTTACCATAAAACATCTCTTGCTCGTAGGACCAGAAACTGCATGGGATTCAACTCCATTTAGGACTGGGAAACAAACGCTAGCTCTCCATACAAGAAACATACTCTGCTTTAGAGAAAAGAGCACTCTTCTACTCTACTGTGTTTCCTATAGGGCCAGAACAGTGAGCTTGCTCAGAACAAAAGAACTGTGCTTCCTACACACACCGACCATATCTAGTTCAACTCTGGTTAGGAAACTGACAAGAACAGTAGCTCCACTTCAGTCTGATACACTGTATTTCCTGGGAACAGATGCGAGTGCTATTTGCACTGTGTATGGCAATGGGAGCTCAATAGTTACTTTCCTTACCAGAAAACAACTCTTGCTCGTAGGAACAGAAACTGCATGGGATTCAACTCCATTTAGGACTCGGAAACAAACGCTAGCTCGCCTTACAAGAAACACACTCTGCTTCTGACAAAAGAGCACAATTCTACTCTACTGTGTTTCCTATGGGGTCCGAACAGTGAGCTTGCTCAGAACAAAAGAACTGTGCTTCCTACACACACCGACCATATCTAGTTCAACTCTGCTTAGGAAACTAACAAGAACAGTAGATCCTCTTCAGTCCGATACACTGTATTTGCTGGGAACAGACGCGAGTGCTATTTGCACTGTGTATGTCAATGGGAGCTCAATAGTTACTTTCCTTACCAGAAAACAACTCTTGCTCGTAGGAACAGAAACTGCATGGAATTCAACTCCATTTAGGACTGGGAAACAAACGCTAGCTCGCCTTACAAGAAACACACTCTGCTTTTGAGAAAAGAGCACAATTCTACTCTACTGTATTTCCTATGGGGTCCGAACAGAGAGCTTGCTCAAAACAAAAGAACTGTACTTCCTACACACACGGCCATATCTAGTTCAATTCTGCTTAGGAACCTGACAAGAACAGTAGATCCTCTTCAGTCCAATACACTATACTTGCTGGGAACAGACGCCAGTGCTATTTGTCCTGTGTATGGCAATGGCAGCGCAATAGTGACTCTTCTTACCAGAAAACAACTCTTGCTCGTAGGACCAGAAACTGCATGTGATTCAACTCCATTTAGGACTGGGAAACAAACGCTAGCTCGCCTTACAAGAAACACAATCTGCTTTAGAGAAAAGAGCACTCTACTACTCTACTGTGTTTCCTATAGGGCCAGAACAGTGAGCTTGCTCAGAACAAAAGAACTGTGCTTCCTACACTCGGGCCATATCTAGTTCAACTCTGCTTAGGAAACTGACAAGAACAGTAGCTCCTCTTCAGTCCGATACACTGTACTTCCTGGGAACAGACGGGACTGCTATTTGCACTGTGTATGGCTATTGGAGCACAATAGTGACTCATCTTACCAGAAAACAACTCTTGCTCGTAGGACAAAAAACTGCATGTGACTCAACTCCATTTAGGACTGGGAAACAAACGCTAGCTCGCCTTCCAAGAAACACACTCTGCTTTTGAGAAAAGAGCACTCTTCTACTCTACTGTGTTTCCTATGGGTTCCGAACAGTGAGCTTGCTCAGAACAAAAAAACTGTGCTTCCTACACACACGGCCATATCTAGTTCAAGTCTGCTTAGGAACCTGACAAGAACAGTAGATCCTATTCAGTCCAATACACTGTACTTGCTGGGAACAGACGCGAGTGCTCTTTGCACTGTGTATTGCATTTTGAGCGCAATAGTGACTCTTCTTACCAGAAAACAACTCTTGCTCGTAGTTCCAAAAACTGCCTGTGACTCAACTCCATTTAGGACTGGGAAACAAACGCGAGCTTGCCTTACAAGAAACACTCTCTGCTTTAGAGAAAAGAGCACTCTTCTACTCTACTGTGTTCCCTATGGGGTCCGAACAGTGAGCTTGCTCAGAACAAAAAAACTGTGCTTCCTACACACACGGCCATATCTAGTTCAAGTCTGATTAGGAACCTGACAAGAACAGTAGATCCTCTTTCGTCCAATATACTGTACTTGCTTGGAAAAGACGCCAGTGCTATTTGTCCTGTGTATGGCAATGGCAGCACAATAGTGACTCTTCTTACCAGAAAACAACTCTTGCTTGTAAGACCAGAAACTCCATGTGATTCAACTCCATTTAGGACTGGGAAACAAATGCTAGCTCGCCTTACAAGAAACACACTCTGCTTTTGAGAAAAGAGCACTCTTCTACTCTACTGTGTTTCCTATGGGGTCCAAACAGTGAGCTTGCTCAGAACAAAAGAACTGTGCTTCCTAAACACGCGGGACATATCTAGTTCAACTCTGCTTAGGAAACTGACAAGAACAGTAGCTCCTCTTCAGTCTGATACACTGTACTTGCTGGGAACAGACGCGAGTGCTATTTGTACTGTGTATGGCAATGAGAGCACAATAGAGACTTTCCTTACCAAAAAACAACTCTTGCTCATAGGACAAAAAACTGCATGTGATTCAACTCCATATAGGTCTGGGAAACAAATTCTAGCTCGCCTTACAAGAAACACAATCTGCTTTTGAGAAAAGAGCACTCTACTACTCTACTGTGTTTCCTATAGGGCCAGAACAGTGAGCTTGCTCAGAACAAAAGAACTGTTCTTCCTACACACACGGCCATATCTAGTTCAACTCTGCTTAGGAACCTGACAAGAACAGTAGATCCTCTTCAGTCCAATACACTGTACATGCTGGGAACAGACGCGTGTGCTATATGCCATTTGTATGACAATCGGAGCACAATAGTGACTCTTCTTACCAGAAAACAACTCTTGCTCGTAGGACCAGAAACTGCATGTGATTCATCTCCATTTAGGAGTGGGAAACAAACACTAACTCGACTTACAAGAAACACACTCTGATTTAGAGAAAAAAGCACTCTTCTACTCTATTGTGTTTCCTAAGAGGTCCAAACAGTGAACTTGCTCAGAACAAGAAAACTGTGCTTCCTACACACACGGCCATACCTAGTTCAATTCTGCTTAGGAACCTGACAAGAACAGTAGATCCTCTTCAGTCCAATACACTGTACTGCTGGGAACAGACAACAGTGCTATTTGTCCTGTGTATGGCAATGTCAGCACAATAGTGACTCTTCTTACCATAAAACAACTCTTGCTCGTAGGACCAGAAACTGCATGCGATTCAACTCCATTTAGGACTGGGAAACAAATGCTAGCTCGCCTTACATGAAACACACTCTGCTTTTGAGAAAAGAGCACTCTTCTACTCTACTGTGTTTCCATAGGGGTCCAAAGAGTGAGATTGCTCAGAACAAAAGAACTGTGCTTCCCACACACGGACCATATCTAGTTCAACTCTGCTGAGGAAACTGACAAGAACAGAAGCTCCTAGTCAGTCTAATACACTGTACTTGAAGGGAAGAGTCGCAAGTACTACTTGCACTGTGAATGGCATTTGGAGCACAATAGTGACTCTTCTTACCAGAAAACAACTCTTGCTCGTAGGACCAAAAACTAAATGTGTCTCAACTCCATTTAGGACTGGGAAACAAACGCGAGCTCACCTTACAAGAAAAAACACTCTGCTTTAGAGAAAAGAGCACTCTTCTACTCTACTGTGTTTCCTATGGGGTCCAAAGAGTGAGCTTCCTCAGAACAAAAGAACTGTGCTTCCCACACACACGGGCCATATCTAGTTCAACTCTGCTTAGGATACTGACAAGAACAGTAGCTCCTCTTCAGTCCGATACACTGTACTTGCTGGGAACAGACGCGAGTGCTATTTGCACTGTGTATGGCAATGGGAGCACAATAGTGACTTCCTTACCAGAAACCAACTCTTTCTCATAGGACCAGAAACTGCATGTGATTCAACTCCACTTAGGACTGCGAAACAAACGCTAGCTCGCCTTACATGAAACATACTCTGCTTTTGAGAAAAGAGCACTCTTCTACTCTACTGTGTTTCCTATAGGGCCAGAACAGTGAGCTTGCTGAGAACAAAAGAATTGTGCTTCCTACACACATGGACCATATCTAGTTCAACTCTGCTTAGGAAACTGACAAGAACAGTAGCTCCTATTCAGTCAATAAAACTGTACTTGCTTGGAACAGACGCGAGTGCTATTTGCACTGTGTATGGCAATTGGAGCACAATAGTGACTCGTCTTACCAGAAAACAACTCTTGCTCGTAGGACAAAAAACTGCATGTGACTCAACTCCATTTAGGACTGGGAAACAAACGCTAGCTCGCCTTCCAAGAAACACACACTACTTTTGAGAAAAGAGCACTCTTCTACTCTACTGTTTCCTATGTGTTCCGAACAGTGAGCTTGCTCAGAACAAAAAAACTGTGCTTCCTACAAACACGGCCATATCTAATTCAAGTCTGCTTAGGAACCTGACAAGAACAATAGCTCCTATTCAGTCCGATACACTGTACTTGCTGGGAACAGACGCGAGTGCCATTTGCACTGTATATGGCATTTGGAGCGCAACAGTGACTCTTCTTACCAGAAAACAACTCTTGCTAGTAGGACCAAAAACTGCATGTGACTCAACTCAATTTAGGACTGGGAAACAAACGCGAGCTCGCCTTACAAGAAACACACTCTGCTTTTAAGAAAAGTGCACTCTTCTACTCTACTGTGTTTCCTATAGGGCCAGAAAAGTGAGCTTGCTCAGAAAATAAGAACTGTGCTTCCTACACACACGGGCCATATCTAGTTCAACTCTGCTTAGGAAACTGACAAGAACAGTAGCTTCTCTTCAGTCTGATACACTGTACTTGCTGGGAACAGACGCATGTGCTATTTGCACTGTGTATGGCAATGGGAGCGCAATAGTGACTTTCCTTACCAGAAAACAACTCTTGCTCATAGGACCAGAAACTGCATGTGATTCCACTCCATTTAGGACTGGGAAACAAACGCTAGCTTGCCTTACAAGAAACACACTTTGCTTTTGAGAAAAGAGCACGCTTCTACTATACTGAGTTTCCTATGGGGTCCAAACAGTGAGCTTGCTCAGAACAAAAGAACTGTGCTTCCTTCAAACACCGACCATATCTAGTTCAACTCTGCTTAGGAAACTGACAAGAACAGTAGCTCCTCTTCAGTCCGATACGCTGTACTTCCTGGGAACAGACACGAGTGCTATTTGCACTGTATATGGCAATGGGAGCGCAATAGTGACTTTCCTAACCAGAAAACAACTCTTGCTCGTAGAACCAGAAACTGCATGTGATTCAACTCAATTTAGGACTGGGAAACCAATGCTAGCTCGCCTTACATGAAACACACTCTGCTTTTGAGAAAAGAGCACTCTTCTCTTCTACTGTGTTTCCTTTGGGGTCAGAACAGTGAGATTGCTCAGAACAAAAGAACTGTGCTTCCTACACACACGGGGACTATCTACTTCAACTCTGCTTAGGAAACTGACAAGAACAGTAGCTCCTCTTCAGTCCAATACACTGTACTTGCGGGGAACAGACGCGAGTGCTATTTGCACTGTGTATGGCTATTGGAGCACAATAGTGACTCGTCTTACCAGAAAACAACTCTTGCTCGTAGGACAAAAAACTGCATGTGACTCAACTCCATTTATGACTGGGAACCATCGCTAGGTCGCCTTCCAAGAAACACACTCTGCTTTTGAGAAAAGAGCACTCTATACTCAGCTGTGTTTCCTGTGGTTTCCAAACAGTGAGCTTGCTCAGAACAAAAAAACTGTGCTTCCTACACACACGGCCATAACTAGTTCAACTCTGTTTAGGAAACTGAGAAGAACAGTAGCTCCTATTCAGTCCAATACACTGTACTTGCTGGGAACAGACGCGAGTGCTATTTGCACTGTGTATGTCAATATGAGCACAATATTGACTCTTCTTACCAGAAAACAACTCTTGCTCATTGGACCGGAAACTGCCTGTGATTGAACTCCATTTAGGATTAGGAAACAAATGCTACCTCGCCTTACAAGAAACACACTCTGCTTTTGAGAAAATAGCACTCTTCTACTCTACTGTGTTTCCTATGAGGCCAGAACAGTGAGCTTGCTCAGAACAAAAAAAACGTGCTTCCTACACACAACGCCATACCTAGTTCAATTCTGCTTAGGAACCTGACAAGAACAGTAGATCCTCTTCAGTCCAATACACTGTACTTGCTGGGAACAGACGCCAGTGCTATTTGTCCTGTGTTTGGCAATGGCAGCGCAATAGTGACTCTTCTTACCAGAAAACAACTCTTGCTCGTAGGACCAGAATCTGCATGTGATTCAACTCCATGTAGGACTGGGAAACAAACACTAGCTCGCCTTACAAGAAACACACTCTGCTTTTGAGAAAAGAGCACTCTTCTACTCTACTGTGTTTCCTATAGGGCCTGAACAGTGAGCTTGCTCAGAACAAAAGAACTGTGCTTCCTACACACACGGCCATAACTAGTTCAACTCTGCTTAGGAAACTGACAAGAACAGTAGCTCCTATTCAGTCCAATACACTGTACTTGCTGGGAACAGACACGAGTGCTATTTGCACTGTGTATGGCAATATGAGCACAATAGTGACTTTCCTTACCAGAAAACAACTCTTGCTCATTGGACCTGAAACTGCCTGTGATTGAACTCCATTTAGGACTAGGAAACAAATGCTAGCTTGCCTTACAAGAAACACACTCTGCTTTAGAGAAAAGAGCACTCTTCTACTCTACTGTGTTTCCTATAGGGACAGAACAGTGATCTTGCTCAGAACAAAAGAACTGTGCTTCCTACACACACAGCCATATCTAGTTCAACTCTGCTTAGGATCCTGACAAGAACAGTAGATCCTCTTCAGTCCAATACACTGTACTGCTGGGAACAGACAACAGTGCTATTTGTCCTGTGTATCGCAACGGCAGCGCAATAGTGACTCTTCTTACCAGAAAAAAACTCTTGCTCGTAGGACGAGAAACTGCATAGGATTCAACTCCATTTAGGACTGGGAAACAAACGCTAGCTCGCCTTACAATAAACACACTCTGCTTTTGAGAAAAGAGCACTCTTCTACTCTACTGTGTTTCCTATGGGGTCTAAACAGTGAGCTTACTCAGAACAAAACAACTGTGCTTCCCACACACACAGACCATATCTAGTTCAACTCTGCTTAGGAACCTGACAAGAACATGTAGATCCTCTTCAGTCCAATACACTGTACTTGCTCGGAACAGACGCGAGTGCTATTTGCTCTGTATATGGCCATTGGAGCACAATAGTGACTCGTCTTACCAAAAAACAACTCTTGCTCGTAGGACAAAAAACTGCATGTGACTCAACTCCATTTAGGACTGGAAAACAAACGCGAGCTCGCCTTACAAGAAACACACTCTGCTTTTGAGAAAAGAGCACTCTTCTACTCTACTCTTTTTCCTGTAGGGCCAGAACAGTGAGCTTGCTCAGAACAAAACAACTGTGCTTCCTACACACACGGCCATATCTAGTTCAATTCTGATTAGGAACCTGACAAGAAGAGTAGATCCTCTTCAGTCCAATACACTGTACTTGCTGGGAACATACGCCAGTGCTATTTGTCCTGTGTATGGCAATGACAGCGCAATAGTGACTCTTCTTACCATAAAACAACTCTTGCTCGTAGGACCAGAAACTGCATGTGATTCAACTCCATTAAGGACTGGGAAACAAACTCTAGCTCGCCTTACAAGAAACACACTCTGCTTTAGAGAAAAGAGCACTCTTCTACTCTACTGTGTTTCCTATAGGGCCAGAACAGTGAGCTTGCTCAGGACAAAAAACTGTGCTTCCTACACACAGACCATATCTAGTTCAACTCTGCTTAGGAAACTGACAAGAACAGTAGCTCCTCTTCAGTCCGATACACTGTACTTGCTTGGAACAGACACGAGTGCTATTTGCACTGTGTTTTCCAATGGGAGCACAATAGTGACTTCCTTACCAGAAAACAACTCTTGCTCATAAGACCAGAAACTGCATGTGATTCAACTCCATTTAGGACTGGGAAACAAATGCTAGCTCGCCTTACAGGAAACACACTCTGCTTTTGAGAAAAGAGCACTGTTCTACTCTACTGTATTTCCTATAGGGCCAGAAGAGTGAGCTTGCTGAGACAAAAGAACTGTGCTACCTACACACACGGCCATATCTAGTTCAACTCTGCTTAGGAAACTGACAAGAACTGTAGCTCCTATTCAGTCCAATACACTGTACTTGCTGGGAACAGACGCGAGTGCTATTTGCGCTGTGTATGGCAATTGGAGCGCAATAGTGACTCTTCTTAACAGAAAACAACTCTTGCTCGTAGGACCTAAAACTGCATGTGACTCAACTCCATTTAGGAATGGGAAACAAACGCGAGCTTGCCTTACAAGAAACACACTCTGCTTTAGAGAAAAGAGCACTCTTCTACTCTACTGTGTTTCCTATAGGGCCAGAACAGTGAGCTTGCTCAGAACAAAAGAACTGTGCTTCCTACGCACACGGCCATATCCAGTTCAACTCTGCTTAGGAACCTGACAAGAACAGTAGAACCTCTTCAGTCCAATACACTGTACATGCTGGGAATAGACGCCAGTGCTATTTGCACTGTGAATGACAATGAGAGCACAATAGTGACTCTTCTTACCAGAAAACAACCCTTGCTCCTAGGACCAGAAACTGCATGTGATTCAACTCCATTTAGGACTGGGAAACAAACGCTAGCTCGGCTCGTCTTCCAAGAAACAAACTCTGCTTTTGAGAAAAGAGCACTCTTCTACTCTACTGTGTTTCCTATGAGGCCCGAACAGTGAGCTTGCTCAGAACAAAAGAACTGTGCTTCCTACACACACGGCCATATCTAGTTCAATTCTGCTTAGGAACCTGACAAGAACAGTAGATCCTCTTCAGTCCAATACACTGTACTTGCTGGGAAAAAACGCCAGTGCTATTTGTCCTGTGTAAGGCAATGGCAGCGCAATAGTGACTCTTCTTACCATAAAACAACTCTTGCTCGTAGGACCAGAAACTCCATGTGATTCAACTCCATTTAGGACTGGGAAACAAACGCTAGCTCGCCTTACAAGAAACACACTCTGCTTTAGAGAAAACAGCACTCTGCTACTCTACTGTGTTTCCTATGGGGTCCAAACAGTGAGCTTGCTCAGAACAAAAGAACTGTGCCTCCTACACGGGAAATATCAAGCTCAACTCTGATTAGGAAACTGACAAGAACAGTAGCTCCTATTCAGTCCAATACACTATACTTGCTGGGAACAGATGCGAGAGCTATTTGCACTGTGTATGGCATTTGGAGGGCAATAGTGACTCTTCTTACCAGAAAACAACTCTTGCTCGTAGGACCAAAAACTGCCTGAGACTCAACACCATTTAGGACTGGGAAACAAACGCGAGCTCGCCTTACAAGAAACACACTCTGCTTTAGAGAAAAGAGCACTCTTCTACTCTGCTGTGTTTCCTATGGCGTCCGAACAGTGAGCTTGCTCAGAACAAAAAAACTGTGCTTCCTACACACACGGCCATATCTAGTTCAAATCTGCTTAGGAACCTGACAAGTACAGTAGATCCTCTTTCGTCCAATACACTGTACTTGCTGCGAAAAGACGCCAGTGCTATTTGTCCTGTGTATGGCAATGGCAGCGCAATAGTGACTCTTCTTACCAGAAAACAACTCTTGTTTGTAGGACCAGAAACTGCATGTGATTCAACTCCATATTGGACTGGGAAACAAACGCTAGCTCGCCTTACAAGAAACACACTCTGCTTTTGAGAAAAGAGCACTCTTCTACTCTACTGTGTTTCCTATAGGGCCAGAACAGTGAGCTTGCTCAGAACAAAAGAACTGTGCTTCCTACACACACGGCCATATCTAGTTCAACTCTGCTTAGGAAACTGACAAGAACAGTAGATCCTCTTCAGTCCAATACACTGTGCATGCTGGGAACAGACGCGAGTGCTATTTGCCCTGTGTATGACAATGGGAGCACAATAGTGACTCTTCTTAGCAGAAAACAACTCTTGCTCGTAGGACCAGAAACTGCATGTGATGCAACTCCATTTAGGACTGGGAAACAAATGCTAGCTCGCCTTACAAGAAACACACTCTGATTTAGAGAAAATAGCACTCTTCTACTCTATTGTGTTTCCTAAGAGGTCCGAACAGTGAACTTGCTCAAACCAAAATAACTGTGCTTCCTACACACACGGCCATATCTAGTTCAATTCTGCTTAGGAACCTGACAAGAACAGTAGATCCTCTTCAGTCCAATATACTGTACTTGCTGGGAACAGACTCCAGTGCTATTTGTCCTGTGTATGGCAATGGCAGCGCAATATTTACTATTCTTACCATAAAACAACTCTTGACAATAGGACCAAAAACTGCATGGGATTCAACTCCATTTAGGACTGGGAAACAAACGCTAGCTCTCCTTACAAGAAACACACTCTGCTTTTGAGAAAAGAGCACTCTTCTACTCTACTGTGTTTCCTATGGGGTCCAAACAGTGAGCTTGCTCAGAACAAAAGAACTGTGCTTCCTACACACACCGACCATATCTAGTTCAACTCTTCTTAGGAAACTGACAAGAACAGTAGCTCCTATTTAGTCCAATACACTGTACTTACTGGGAACAGACGCAAGTGCTATTTGCACTGTGTATGGCAATGGGAGCACAATAGTAACTTTCCTTACCAGAAAACAACTCTTGCTCATAGGACCGGAAACTGCCTGTGATTGAACTCCAATTAGGGCTAGGAAACAAACGCTAGCTCGCTTTACAGGAAACACACTTTTCTTTTGAGAAAAGAGCACTCTTCTACTCTACTGTGTTTCCTATGGTGTCCGAACAGTGAGCTTGCTCAGAACAAAAAATAACGTGATTCCTACACACACCGTCACACCTAGTTCAATTCTGCTTAGGAACCTGACAAGAACAGTAGATCCTCTTCAGTCCAATACACTGTACTGCTGGGATCAGACGCCAGTGCTATTTGTCCTGTGTAGGGCAACGGCAGCGCAATATTGACTCTTTTTACCAGAAAACAACTCTTGCTCATAGGACCAGAAACTGCATGTGATTCAACTCCATTTAGGACTGGGAAACAAATGTTAGCTCGCCTTACAAGAAACACACTCTGCTTTTGAGAAAAGAGCACTCTTCTACTCTACTGAGTTTCCTATGGGGTCCAAACAGTGAGCTTGCTCAGAACAAAAGAACTGCGCTTCCTACACACACCGACCATCTCTAGTTCAACTCTGCTTAGGAACCTGACAAGAACAGTAGATCCTCTTCAGTCCAATACACTGTACTTGCTGGGAAAAAACGCCAGTGCTATTTGTCCTGTGTATGGCAATGGCAGCGCAATAGTGACTCTTCTTACCATAAAACAACTCTT